>NC_056731.1:477047561-477245061 GCF_019279795.1 Protopterus annectens
TACACTGCCGAGGCATGTAGCATGTATCTGCAAAAAAAGTTGTTGTAGTGTTAATCTCTGTATACATTGTGATTGCATTATTTTTGTTAATCCTGTTAATAATGTCAATTCCTTATATTGCATATATACTGTTTGATCTGTATATTGCCATTTCCTGTTTCTGTATTTCACATACTTGTCATTTTTTTCTTTTTCTTGGGGCTTTTCCCCCCAGGCCTCTGCTGAAAACGGGCCGCTGGCCCAGTCGGACTATCCTGGTAAACAAATATATTTAATACATAAAATACTGTTAAATAAAACCTTCCAGATCTGTATCATTGTTTCCCCTCCTACCTTCCAAACTTTCACAGGAATACAATCTACTCCTGGAGACTTTCCTCTGGATTGGTTATACATCACCATTTGTATCTCATCTCCTCCTATCCTAAATGTTTGTAATTGAGCCTCATCTGCCTCTAATCTTGGCATATTTAATTCTTTCATAAACATTACAAAGTGTACCTCTTCTTGATTTCCATATAGCTATTCATAAAATTTCTTTAATATACAGGATCTCTTGTTATCTTCCTTGTTGTAAGCTCCCTAAGCTTGGCGACAACTTTCTACTTTCCATTGCCAGAGTCATTGGGATAAATGTTTTTATGCTCTGTCGTAATTATCAAAAAACAGCTGCTTAACAGCAATTTTTCAAAACGAATGCATCTTATCGAAGCAATCCCTTATTTGCTGTTTAGCATTCTGCAATTGCTCCTCTTCTTGTTCTATGAGATTCCCTGTATTCTGTAATACTTTAACAATTGTCAGTCAATCTAAATAATACTTCTTAACCATATCTCTCTTTCTTTTATTTCCACCCTATTGTTAAACTCCACTTTAATTCTATCCCACTCCCCAGCTATATTTTCAGAAGAAGTTTCCATCTTCTCTAATAACTCCCGAATAATTTCCAATACATTCCTTAAATTCTTCTCTTTTCAAGAGATAGGTGGGAAAGTGCCAGTGTCTCATTTTTATTTCATTACCCTGCACTTCTATTTTAATTATCGGTGTGTGATCTGAAATAGTTATTGAATGCATATCTTCTTCTTTCGGCTTTTCCCGGTTAGGGGTCGCCACAGCAGAACTCCGGTCCGCTAATGATTGGCAGTAGATTTTTACATACCGACCTGCCAGGCCTGACGCATAACCTTCAATGAAGGTACGCCCATTCACGCATGTCTTCACACAGAAGATGCTTTAGCTGAGAATCGAACAGGACAATGTCTTACTGTGAGGCGACAACGCTACCGCAGCACCACCACCGCATGCATATCAAAACTTTCAATTAAATGCACAAGTTCCTGTGAAATGTAAGTTTTGTCTAGCCTAGCCCAGTTTTTGTATCTTGGGAAATGATACATAAATTCACTCCGAACTCCTGTGACTGAATTCACATCTTCCATGCCAAATATTTTCATAAATTTCTTCAAAAATCTATTCTGCTTGGTTATACTTTCACTTCTGGGTCCCCCAGACACATCTTCACTGCTGCACATCAAATTCCATTCCCCAGCTATAAGTAATATTCCCGGCTGAAAGCGGATTATTTCTCCCAGAATTTTCTTGAGCTCCATTATAGCAGTTTTAGGTGGAATATAAATACATGCCAGTACAATCCTCCTCATTGCCAGTAGCCACTTAGTACTATTAATAGTAATCTATCATTATCTTTTTTTATCCTCTTCTATCACTATTAGAGTTCCTCTTGCAATAATTGCAAATACTCATCTTTCCTCTGTCCCGGGTATTCCACTGAATATCCATCCCCAAATCCTTTCTTTATCAAATTCACATGTTCATTTCTTTCCAAATGTTCATAGGTTCATTGGTAGATACTAGGCTATTAGCTCTAGGGCCTATATAAGCCTAGCCAAAAAGGTACCCTGGCTTTCGCCACCCAAGAAAATTATTTTCCTGTGCCCCTGTTGAGCAGAGCCACAAAAGTGATCCCTGGGGTGAATTTCCTCTTTCCCATCCAATCATCAAGATTTTTCTTGAAGAGTGCTAATGAGGAGCTCTGTTTGACATAGACAGGTAGTCTGTTCCAGAGTACAGGAAGTCTCTGGGACAGGAATCTATCCCTCCAACATGTTCTGTTTATTGTGGTGACTAAGGTTTAGGTCCCTAGAGCGTGTAGCTTGGAGAGATTGGGATTTCTTTAAGTGGAGCATGTCCAACAGCTCTGGGTTTGACATAGCTTTGTATGTTAGGCAGAGATTGCCTCCGAGTAGGCGATATGTGACGAAGTAAAGCTGGAGTTTTTTTAGACTGTCTGCATAGCGCATCTGTTTGAGGCCAGTAATCCTCTTTGTAAGGTATTTCTGTGGCCTTTCCAGTTGTTGTAGAGGTCTTGTTTGGTACATACCAAAAGGGGCGTTGTACTCTATAATGGGTCTAATGAGTGATGAGTAGAGGGGAACAATGACCTCTTTTTTTCTGGATGAGAAACCTTTTGTGATGAGGTGAGCCATGTAGAAGGATTTCTTGACCACTGTGGCGATGTGATTATCAAAGGAGAGACTACTGTCCACCTGTGTCCCAAGGTCTCTTATCACACATTCGGCATTAAGCAGACTACCACTTATGTGGTAGTTCATGGGTACAGAGTTTTTACCAAAGGGGATGACGATACACTTTTTGGCATTGAGTTTCAGGCCATGGCTTTGACACCAGGCATCTGTCTCAGTGAGGCCCTTTTGTAGTATGTCCACATCGTTAGGAGTTTTGATTATGGCTCCTAGTTTGCAGTCATCTGAAAAACTTTGTTAGCCAAAGACCTTCTGTGTTTGGTATCTACTTCTCTGAAGTACAGGCTAACAGGAGAGGACCCAGGACTGAACCCTGTGGTACTCCACTTGTCACTGGTCTGAAGTCGGATTTGGAGTCTGCTACTTTCACAGTGTGGGTTCTGTCCATGAGCCATTTGGCAACCCATCTTGTGACATAGGGATTTATACCTAGTTTAGTGAGCTTATCTATAATTCCCGAGTGGGGGATGATGTTGAAAGCCTTGGCGAAATCTAGATAAGCTGTGTGAACCACCTTACCCTCATCTATGGCTTTGGTGACTGCTTCAAAGAAGTCAATCAGGTTTAGGAGACATGATCTGCCTTTTACAAACCCGAACTGTGTAGGGTCCAGAGTTTGGAGATTACCAATGTCTTTATTTATGAGTTCCATGATGATACATTCCATGGCCTTACAGACCAGGATTGTCAGGCTAATGGGGCGGTAGTTCCCAGGGTTCGTCGTGGCTCCCCCTTTGCGGAGTGGGATAACAGTCATGGTGCGCCATTCAATGGGCACAAAGCCTGAGTTGAGGCTATGATTGAACATGGTACTTAGGTAGGGTACCAGTTCATTCTGTAGTTCATGTAAAACACAGCCTAGGATATTGTCAGGTCCCATGAATACTGTGTTCTTGGCTTTGGAGAGTGTTTTTTTTACCTGTGCAGCCGTGACTACAGGAACTTTGCATTCTTCCAGTACAGAGATGGGCCCTCTAGGGGGTTGGGGTGGGGGTAAAGTTAGCACTGAACCTATCTGCCAGGATGTTGGCAATATCAGTTGGTTCTGTATATTTAGTGCCATTGTGCTGCAATTCATAGCAGATCTGAGTGTTGCCATTGAGATTCTTGACATAGCTATAGAATGCTTTGTGGTTGTCTTTAGAGTCAGTGGCAATTTTAGCTTTAGAGGATTTTATGAGGGATCTCAGCTTCTTACTGAGGTTGACCTAGGTGTTCCTCCAGTCATGGATTTTACTCTTTTTTGCAACAGTTTCTTTCTTCTGTTGTAGAGTTTGTTTATGGCAGAGGACCACCAGATTGGCTTTCTTTTTTTGGAGGTGGAGGAGAGCATCTTGGTTCTATGAGGGATAGCATTATCCATGCACTTGTGTAAGTGCTTATAAAGTGCATTTTTGTAGGATTCAGCAGTCGCACCTCTATTGTCTGTCTGTATGGGTGTCATGAAGTTTGCCACTTCTGTCTTAAGAAGTGTGAAGTTGCCTTTGGAGAAGTGTTTTACGGTGGTTTCCCCTAACTGGGGATGGCAGAGGGATGTGGATGTCTAGGGTGATTAGCTTGTGGTCGGATCTGACCAACAAGGAAGTGACCTCCGGTGTGGAACACCGGCTGCCCATGTTGGTAATGATCAGGTCTAGGATATTGCTGTCCCTGGTGGGGGTGTGAATAAGTTGATCCAAGGCATTGGAATTTATGAATTCCAGAAAACGTTGAGCAAAACAGTTGGTACATGAGTAGTTTTCCCAGTTAATGGTGGGGTAGTTGAAATCACCCATTATTAGGGTGTTGGGTTGTACCCTAATACTTTCCAGTGTATCAAGAAATGAGGAATGGGAATCCTGGGGCATGGTGGGGGGTCTGTAGTAAGCTACAATTTGGATTGCGGTCTTGCCCAGAGTTAGTTGTACTTCGAGAATCGCGGATGCATTATGCTGTGCAACTAGCACAGCAATGTGTTTCCTGTACCACAGCTATTTGCACTCTACATTTTAAACATAGTTCACTACTCTTTCCTTTTTGTATATATTTGGGAGACCATTAATATTTAAAAATAATATAGAAAGTCTCTAAGTTAAAATATTATTATTTCCACTTTTTATATGTAACAGCTTTCTGGTTAAGTATCTAGTTTCAGCTTTTGTGTTACAAGCATACACTAATTTTTGGAAAGTTAATATTTTATACCATTGTTTCTTGTCATATCCATTTGAGCTTATATCAAATATTATAAAACTTTTTGTTTTACTGAAAGCCATAAAAAAAAAATATATATATATATATCCCTAAAACCTATTAACTTAATACTAACACAAAACTATATACATCTTCAAATATTAAAGTTTTAGCCTCTTAATAGGAACAACTGTCCCAAACTGACAGCCGCACTGGGTTAACCTGTCAGGAATGTTATCCATACTAAGACGCATGGTACAGCCCAAGCTTCTAAGTGCTGTCTGGTTTTGTCTCGTCTTTATTTCTCTCCCAGACTGGGAAAACTCTTGAATGCTTTCAGAAAACATGATCACCTAGCCATTGAAGGAAAGAAATAGACCATTTTTACTGCTCATTAGATTGTATCTGGTTCTCATTTCTCCACAGAGACAGAGTTGCTTCTACAAGCATTTATTTATTTGATAAAAGAAAAGTTTTATTATATTCGATGTTCTTATTTGTTATCTTAAAATGTGTTACTAGATCAAGCCAAGAGCCTTAATCCAGTCATTCCCCTATGCAAGAATGAGAAAGAGCATATCAATTTTTCTTGTAGCATGCTCTTTTGACCAGACTTTTCTTCTTTTTTTATGCTGTAGTGTCTGCATTTTTTAAAATTCAACAAGAAGAGAAAAGAAGAAAAAAACATAGGGGCACATGTTTACTTTAGTATTCCCATTAAACTTGAAAATAACTTAGAAAACTTTATAGCATGCCAATTATATCATGCATTATAAAAATACTGCTGTTATGAACAAATGTTTGTCTTGCTTATAGTTAACTCTCTCCCTCCTCTTCCACTCTACGTGTTCTACCAAACATTAATGACATGAAGTATGGCATATGCTTCAGAGTCCTCTACAAGTTTAACAAAGTCAAAAAAGGCCAATATTTCCAGGTTTTCTTGGTCTATCATGTTTCACAAATGTTTTTCTCTCTCAAGAACTTTCCCTTGAAACATTGGAAAAGGTCTCACTGGCACTGTCTCGCTGTGGTCTTTATTATCAAAAAAAAAAAAGAAAAAAAAAAAAAAAACAAGGAGGGGAATCTCCTTCTGTTTCCCAGCTCATTTTTTTGTTTGACAAAATTTTGTATTGCCCCCTTAGCATGTTCTGCATCAAAAAATTATTTTGTCCCTAAAGGAAAGAACATTCTGAAGGCAGGTGGGTACAGCAGTTTGAATCTCATGCCTCCTTCTCGACAATCTCTGATTAGTGGAATCAATTTATTCCTCTTCTGCCTGGTGTATAATGAGTAATCATTCTCCACAAATACTCCGTCTCCCATTTTTAGTACATTATACTTCTGCCACAGTTTGTCAGAATTAACTCCTTCTGCTGGTACAATTGCACCTTTAGTTGCTTACTTGTGCATTCATAAAATTAATACAGCCTGATCCTTTCAGCATCTCTGGTACTGCAGAATATCTCAGGTTTTCTCTATGTGCTCTGTCCTGTAATTGTATTATTTTTTGAAACATCTCTTCTTGAGCAGTCTCATATACAGCCAGTCTTTTCTTCATTTCAAACTCTGATTTTTGCAGTTTTATCACCTCATGTGAATATCTGTTTAAAGCTTCTTACATTTTTTCCAGCCTTTTATTATTTCAAGTTGATATACTCCATCAGCATTTCATTTTAATCAGCTGAGTACATTTGACTTTGTTCCCCTTCTATTTTTACTGGAAGTCATGTCTTGCACCAAAGATGGGGCTTGCACTGCGTTTTGCTGAATAGCTGCAGAATTCTTACCAGTCAGTGTTTTTTTCCTCACCTTTTGTGATTGATTTTGTTTCAAGTTTTCTGAATTTCTTTTTTGCTGACATCTAGGCAGTGCACTTACTAGCCAGTTACTGAGGTTTACCCCAAAATAAGAGTTTACTGACTCCCTCTTCTGAGTTTCTGCTTTCATAATGGAAGAGCTGAAAGCAATCTGTTACTCAATGGGCAGCCATCCTGGAAGAGACAGAACAATAAACACTCAACAAAATCTGCTGAGTCACTGGTGGACCACTCATGAAGCATCAGGATACACCTGCTGAACTTGTCTAGTAGAGAGCAGATTTTCCTGGGATATGCATTGCAACTAGAAAGGGATGAAAATCCAATGCCAATTGCCAAACCATCATAGCCTCCCTGTAAAGGATGCAAGACTGTTCCTCCCTGCTCGTTGATGTACCAAACTACAGACATGTTGTGTGACTGAATAGCTATCACTCCAGGGGGAAAGAGGTTCTGGAATTCCTGCAACTCTAGAACCACCCTCATCTCCAGGACATTGATGTGTTTGTTGGCCAATGTGTCCATACTACTTGGACCATCAGGGACTTTCAGTACAGAGCTAACCTGAATAGCATGATCTTGCTACTCTCCATCTTAAGGCAAAGTATTTAAAGTGAAGTCAAGTTACCACCTAAAAAAAGTGAATTCAGAGAAAAGAAGAGAAGACAGGATAACTAGAAGCCTGAATGACAAGAAGAAATTAGTTAACAGTACTCTGCCAGAAAAAGAAAGAAAAAATAAGGGCACAAACAGCAGGCAGAGGACTGCTGAGAATTAGAAAGTGAGTAGTCACTTAAGGGATACTGAAGGCATTTACTGCATCAGAATGGTAGATCTGAAAAAAAATAGGCTGCTAAGATACAGAAGTCAGGAAAACAAATCCCTCATTGCCGAAATACATGAAAAGTAATATTAATAAACTGGATGAAGCAGAAATGGCTCTTCCATACTATTCAGATGACAGACTATCCTGACAAATACAATGAGCAATCAAACTTTGTAAAAGGCAGAACTGGAAACTGCACAGAAGGATATTAAGATGCAACTGTTGGAGATAGATAGAGAATGCAGAGAGGATCTAAAGGTAATGAACGTCCTCGAGGGAGAAGAAGGCAGAGAATGTAAATCCTTTATGGAGGGCATTCTGAGTAACTGGACAGGGCTGCCAAAGGAGAGCATATTGCTGGATACAGAGCACTGGGTCTGTGCACTGGCACAGCAGATGCAATGTTTCCTGACGCCCATTAAAATAAGTTTAAAACTTCCAACTAAAAGAAAGATTGTTAAGTTTGCAATGGAAAAAAAAACTTACAAGTTGGAAATAAGCAAATATCTGTAGATCATGACCTGTCTGTGAACAAGGCAAAGAAGAAGCACATTTGCTCTGAATATCAGAAAGTGCAAGGCCCTAAACTTACTATTTAAACCTGTTTACCCGGCAGCATTCAAAATGTTTTTCAAAATGGACTGAAGATTTTTCTGGCTCAAAATCCAGAAATGAAAGAATTGGAGAAATACAAACAAATGACGCAAACAAGAAAAGCAGCAGAGGGAAACTCAAAGGCAACAGGGAAAAATCTGTAAAGGTGCAAAAGATTACAAGAGAGATCAACACTTAAAACATTTCCCATATTTGGACAAAAAGTGATGGATTAACAAAGAGGAATAGAGGTTACGTCAAAATAAAAAAAAAGTACCTTGTCAAATGGACAAGGAAAGTACACTTGTGTAAGTAAACTTACTATAACAGTGGATGTTAGAATGGTCACTGCTGTAGCAGCCTCATTTTAAGGGTTATATCCTGCAAAGGATATAACAACTGGCCAGCTTCCAAAGCTTCAGGGCACCTTCCACCCCCAAACCATTAGTCAGTTTGAGTTGAGCTGACAAAAAGACAGGTTCAGGTGCACAGCCCTTCAGAGGTTTCATGCCAACAGAGAGATGGAGACTGCACCCTGAAAGGACAATGCTAGGAACAACAAAAATTAACTACATACCCTGACATCAACACACCAAAAAACAAGGGAGACAGAGCGGCTTCTGAAACAGCGATCATTCGAACGTTTACTTACACATTTGCACTATGTTCAAGATATTGATCACTGCTGCAGTAGCCTTAGCTATACTGATAGATTACCTTAGCTTGCTACATTTGGAAGAAAGAAGTAGAGTCCAGAAGGCCCTGCAGCTTGTTCTTAATAAAGCTTGATATAGAACTAAAGAAGGAATCAGGCTTATTGTGCTTTGTAAAAGTATGTACAGAGGACCAAGTTGTTGGTTTAGAATCCAACCCTTTCCAAAAAGCCAGAGATGAAGCCAAACCCCTGGTAGAGTGGGCCTCGACATTGCTTGGCATAGTTTTGCTATGGTGACTATAATAAAAGGTAGTAGCCATAGACAACCATTTGGATATAGTCTGCTTTGACAGAGATTGTCCCTTCTTACTTTCATGAGAAATGAACAAATGATCCAAAGATCTGAAAGATTTCATTCAGACATGATAGTACTAGAGCTGTCTTTGGATATCCAAGGAATGGAGCATCCTTTCTCTCTCATTTTTAGGTTAAGGAAAGAAAAAGGGGAGATGGATAGATTTGGTTTAATGTAAGGTCAGATACCACTATAGGCATTAATGAAGGATTACTTCTCAAAGAAACACTGTCCCTGAGGGAAATTAAACAGGGCTGACTCACCATAAAAGTCTATAACTTCAGTACCCTTTTTGCAATAAAACTGTTTTCCATCTTATGTATCTCAAGTCAGCAGTGTTACCTGGTTCAAATGGAGCAAGTGTTGGCTTGTCTAACACAAAATTACGATCTCAAGGAGAGGCTACCAGTTTTCCTATAGACCTCTTATGCAAAACCCCTTTCAAAACATTTTAACAGTAAAATGCATTGAAAGAGGAGAAGGATTCATGGACAGACATGCTGAAATGATCAACAAACCTTGAGGGAGGAGTAAGAAAGGCCATAGGGTAGTAACTTAGACAAATGTAAAACTAGAGCACAACTAGTCCTGAATGGCTGTTGCTTACATTGTTGGTATCAGTTAGTATACCTTTTCCATTTGCCAACAAATTTTTCTAGCAGCAGACTTTCTTGCATCCACTACCACGTGCCACAAGCACATCCCCAGTAAACAGTGACTTAAGGAAATTAAGACTCTAATCATCAAGGCAGCTAAATGAAGTTGATCGGGGTGGAGATGTATCAAACTCCCCTGATTTATACAAGTAGATAGAGTCTGTTAGGAAGTTTGTGGTAAAATACCTCTGTCCATTTTCCAAAAAAAAAAAAAAATGGAACCACTGTTGCCTGGGCCAGAAGGAAGTCACCTTGCTTGCTGATGTACCACACAACTGTGATACTTTCTATAACAAGCTGAAGAGCTCCTGGGGACCAGAGATGATTCAGAGAGTAGACTGCCTTGATCAGGACAAGCATCTCTTTTATACTTATGTGCTTGTATCTGTCTTTGGTGTCCTACACATCTTGCAATTTTATCCCTCCAAAAACTGCTCCCCAAGCAAAGTCCAAAGCACCTGTGGTGACTGACTGCTTTGGAACAGGGAGGGAAAAGGGGAAACCTGCACTTAGGGAAATCTGTTGTTTCCACCAAGTGATTTTGCTTTTATGACAAACCCAAGATTCGTAATTTGGAAAGACAAAGGACATTAGTGCTGGAACCAAAGAGACTACAGATACCACTGTATATTTCTCATGTGTTGTCTTCCCAAGGGCATCATGAGAATCACAGAAGCCATGAGACCCTAAATCCTGAGGTATTCCCTTGCAATGACAAAAGTATGAGTGGATTACACTGGAAATAGATCTAAATATATATATATATATATATATATATATATTTTTTTTTCTTGTGGAAGAAAATCTCTTTGAACTGTGGTGTCTAATTGACATCCCAGAAACACAACCATGTGATGAATCATGAAAGACTTGAATTCATCCACAACCCTTTTTCCCCATTTTTGCACGTGGGGTCGGGGGTGTCACTTCAGCAGTGACAATCATCTAGTGCCAAGGTTTAAATCACCTGTTGGCTAGCCCTGCCATGACAGTTCTTCTGCACCACGCTCACGATCACACATATGGCCAATTTAGTGTGTCCAATCCACCTACTGCATGTCTTTGAAATGTGTGAGAAAACCAAAGAACCCAGAGGAAACACATACGAACACAAGAAAGACATGCAGACTCCAAACAGAAGGCACCCAAGCTGAGAATCCAACTGGAGAACATCTTGCTGTGAGGTGACAATGCCATCTGCTGCACCACTGTGCCACCCTAAAGAAAGCCTGAATAAAAGTCAGTCTAGTCAAGGAAGACCTTCGAATGTTCTTTTGGAATTCAAGCTTGTGTAAGAGTTCTCTCACCCAAGATTGAGATTCCCGACACCTTGAACAATACTCTACAAAGATGAGCAAACCATTTAAATATGGAAAAATGTGGATACCCTGTAGCCTCCAATGAGCTATAACTGGAGCTAGACACTTGGTGAACACTCTTGGTGCTGTGGATAGTCCAACGTATAAGACAGACAACTGATAATGTGATCCAGACACACAAAACCTTAAGAAAGACCTGAAATGTTGATGAGGAGGGATACGGTGATTAGTATCTCTTAAATTTAGTGTTGCTAAGAAACTTGAATGAGGAAGAAGAGATAACAGGCTATGAAGTGACATCATTTAGAATTTGGGAACTATCACAAACAGGCTTTGGAAAGAAATATCCAGAAATGGTCTCCAATCATAGTCGTTCTTTGGAAGTAAAGACATCTTTAAATAAAGCCCTTTTCTCACCTAGAAATGAGGAACTGGCTCTATTAGTCCCTGGGACACTTTGTGATGAAGGATAGGTGGAAATAAAATAAAAGAGAGTCTAGTCAATGAGGAATTACCCCTGGAAAGAAAGAATTTTCCCCCATTGTTATCTGTAACCTTGATGCATCATCTTTAGAACCCATTTCTCTGAAACTATCTGTTGCCAAAGAGAAGAGTGGAGATTCAGACCCCCCATAGGAAGAATCAGAACCTGAGCTCTCCTCAGAGTCTGAATCAGAAATCTTAGGAGAAAACCCTACATTTATCCCTTCAAACTCCTGTCCAGATTCAGAATTTTGATTGTGTTCAGGAGAGGAAGTATTCCTCTTTCTTTTACCAGAAACTACCTTACAAGAAAGATCAACAGCCTGAATTAAACCCTGAGCCAGATACAGTAAGCTACTCCTGCCAAAAGAAATTTGAGGAGGAGTAGAGACATGCTTAGTTTTCTGCTTCTTTTTGACAGGAAAAATGGAGACAGTAGTTTTAATAGTTGCAATGGCAGCTTCCCTATGGATGTGCACAGTATTCTGATCAAACAGGGATGTTTTCCCTGTTCCCTCTCCCAGGACTGACCAGAGTAGCTCTGCCTTGCCCACTGAGGGGACCCCAACAGCCAGAGAGGATGTGGCTAATCCCCAATCCATTGTGGGTGTATGTGGTACACCAGAGGGATGTATGGTAAAAGATAAGTGGTCTGGAGACTTCCAAGATGGCTGCACACTGAGTAACAGCTTAACTTCAACTCTCCCAGTGTGAAAACAGAAACTCAGAGGACAAAGCCAATAAACTTATATCTTGGGTAAATTTCAGCAACTGGCTAGTACGTGCATTGCCTGGATGCCAGTAAAAAGGAAACTCAGAGCACCTGAAAGAAAATCAATCACAATCAAGGAGAGGAATAACACTGACTGGAAAGAATTCTGCAGCGTTCAGCAAAAAGCAGTGCAAGCTCCAGATTTGGTACAAGACATGACTTCCAGTAACCTAGAGAAAAAAAAAGTCAAATGTACTCATACCCAACTAAAATAAATGAAAATCTGATGCAATGCATCAACTCAAATAACAAAAAGGCTGGAAAAAAATGGAAGAAGCTTTAAAAAGATATTCAGATGAAGTGATGAAACTGCAAAAATCAGAGGTCAAAATTAAAAAAAGGCTGGCAGAATAAGAGACTGGTCAAGAAGAGAAGTTTCAAAAATAATACAGTTAGAGGACAGAGCGTGTAGGGAAAACCTGAGATCTTCTGCTATACCAAAGATGTTGAAAGGAACAGACTGTATTAATTTTATGAAACCACAAATAAGCAACTGCACTGGTATTCCACAGCA
Source organism: Protopterus annectens (assembly GCF_019279795.1). Lineage (NCBI taxonomy): Eukaryota > Metazoa > Chordata > Ceratodontiformes > Protopteridae > Protopterus > Protopterus annectens. The sequence continues at coordinate 477,060,295 of NC_056731.1, forward strand.
GGAGTTGTTAACTGAAAGGGCACATCATGTGTATGCTCCAAACCTGGCCATGAGAAAGCAGCCTAGACCTTTAATAGTAAAGATGCAATCCTACCAGCAGAAGGAGTTGATTCTCACAAAACTGTGGCAGACGGAGAAAATACAAAAGTGTAAGGCATTAGGAGTGTGTGTTGAAAATGATTACTCACTGTACCAGGCAGAACAGGAGTGAATTTATTCCACTAATCAGGGAATGTTGAAAAGCGAGCATGAGATTCAAGCAACTGTACCCAGCTACCTTCAGAATGTTCTTTCCTGGAGGGACAAAATCATTTTTTGATGCAGAACACGGTCAAGAGGAAATAAAGTTTGTCTATGAAAAAGTGAGCTGTGAAAAGGAATTATATTCAGCTTCTCGTTCTTCTGGTAATAAAGAGCACAGAGAGAGTGCACCAGTGAAACCTTTTCCAATGTTTTGACAGAAAAAAGTACAAGAGTTGTCTGGAAGAAATGACAGTAATTTAAAAATAAAGCAGAGGCTAGATTTGGGAGATGGAGAGGAACAGAAAATAAATACACCAACTTGGAAACTGACAATTTGTAGAATTACAAAGCATTTATTATATTTGTGAAACATTACAGAACAAGAAAACCTGGAAATATTGGTCTTTTTCAACTCTGTTAAACATGTAGGGGACTCTAAAGCATATGCACTACTTCATGTCATTAATGTTTGGAGGGACACTTGGGATAAAGGAAGAGGAGGCAGTAAGTTAACTGCAAGTAAAACAAAATTATGTTCTTAACTGTAGTATTTTTATAATGCATGATATAATCTGCATACTACAAAATAAATCTTTCTTAGTTATTGTCAAATGTAATGGAGATACTAAAGTAAACAAATGTCCCTGTTGTTTTTCCTTCTTTTCTCTTTTTCCTTGCAGTTTTAAGAAATGTAGGTACTGCAACATAAACATGAAGAAAAGTCTGGTCAAAAAGAGCATGATACAATAAAAAACTGATGTGCTTTTTCTCACTCTTGTATAGGGGAATGCCTGGATTAAGGCCCTTGGCTTGATCTAGTAACAAGTTTTGAGTGAAAGTAAATACATAAATAAAGAAAACTGAATACAGTAAACCTTTCCTCTAGCAAATAAATAAATGCTTGTACAGGCAACTCTGTATCTGGTTCATATGGCTCCATGGAGACAATGCAATAAAGAGCAACAGAAGTAGAATACTTCTTTCCCTCAATGTCTTTCTTTCAATGGCTAGGAGATGGTGTTTTCTGAAAGCATTCAAGTGTTTTTCTAATTTGGGAGAGAAATAAAGATAAGAAAAAAAACAGACATCACTTAGTAGAAGCACAGGCTGTACCATATATATTGGCATGGATAACCTTCTTTTTAGTTAAACCCAAGTCTTTGAATGTGGCTGTCAGTTTGGAACCAATGTTCCTATTAGGAGTGAAAAACTTCAATATTTGAAGATATACACTGTTATAATTAATCATCACTTAAAAACTGCATGTTGTGTTTACTTGGGTTATCTTTGTCTAAAATTTATATTTGTTTGATGATCTGAAACATTTAAGTGTGATAGACATGCAAAAAAAAAAGAAATCAGGAAGGGGACAAATACTTTTCCATTGCACTGTAGTTCTCCTTTCCTTTGTCCCTGATATTCTGCTGAAAATCTATCCTGAAATCCTTTCTTTATCAAATTCACATGCTCCATTCTTGCCAAATGTGTTTTCTGTAACAATGTTATTTGCACTCTGCATTAATATAATTAAATACTCTTTTTGTCTGTACCCATGAGACCAATCACATTCCAAGATAATACGGAAAGTGAAACTATTATGATAAGTCAGCTTTTTTTAATGTTCCAGCTTTTGTGATATATGTGCTTTCTAATGTTTGGCATGTTAATCCTTTATTTGCTTTTTCTTATCAACAACACTGAAACCTATGTCACATTTTAGAAGACTTTGACTTAATAAAAACCTATCAAAATAATAACACACCCTCAGAACATTACCATAATATGTTAACCTAATACACACACACACACACAAAGCTATGTACATCTTCAATCAATGAAATGTAACCCTCCTAATAGGAATTGTCCAAAACAAACAGCTATAAACACAGGCCTTAATTAACCTAAAATTGAGGTTATGCATTCTAAGATGCATGCTGCTGCCTATGCTTCTACTTAACCGAATTGCTGTGTGTTCTTTTTTTTTCCTTCATTCCCCCCAGATGTGAACAATAACTGTCATGCTTTCATTAAACATTAACTTTTAACCTTGAATAAACCACTGTTCTGGCTTTTTATTGCCCTATTATCAGCTTGTCTCCATGGAAGCAGAGAAAAAAATGTAGTTCTCAGATGATGTCCCTTGATGCCAGTAATCAAGGAGCCTCAATCCTCAACAGTGACACCGGTTGGGTATGTACACTTACAACAAAAATGGATTACAAGAATAGCAAAAATCTTAAATTCATTTTTGAACACAACAGGGACTGCCTTGATGTTACATTCAGAATGCTGGTAGGGGAGACGTGGTACCTACAGACAGTGCAGGTTTATTTTGCAAGGCACATTTTTTTCTGTGGCAGGGTACCTCAAATTATCTGTAAGATATAAATATAATTGTGAGACGAAAAGGGTAGTTTATGTAGCTTTTTGTTCTTCCTACCCAGTTTTTATATTGGCAAGACTTTTGGTCCTTTGAGCAGAAGGATTTACCAGTATCAGTAGCTATATGCAATAAAAATGAAGCATACAGTGAATGTTTTGTATAATCATTCAATAGTGTGTAAAGAATTTAAGAAATTTACATTTACCATTCTGGAAAAAGTTCCTGTGCCTATTACAGGAGGAGACTGGGAGGCAAAGTAGGAGCAATGTGAACTTTATTGGCAGCTGCTTCTAAATGCTGGGATTTACCCTGGCTTGAATGATTTTATTTCCATCAAACCTGCTTTAAAAGCTAAAGCTGCCATTATTTGATTTCATTATGACTTGTTCTTATATTCAAAAGATAAACATTTCAAACTGATACATATTTTTATATAAAATGGTTTCTATAAATAATGTTTTTTAAATGGAATGCTTTTTACTGTCACGCTTGCACTACAGCAATTAAATACTTTACTATGTTATGTGGTTTATGTACTTTTTTAGCACTGTCAATTTAAAAATGTTTGCACCTTTGAGGCTTTTTAAATGTATCCAGGAAGTAGTAACTTTGGTTTTCTGATTAAGTTCCTTTGATCCTGGAATGAAAGCACTAAAAACAAAACATTATTAAAAGTTTTGCTGTGACATCTGGGTGGCATTTTTTTGTTTTATACAGTTTATTAGTGTATTGTTTTGTGGACTTTCTTGTAGACAGGGAAAGATGATAGAATATGAAGATGCCAAGAATTTATCTGGACTGCAGGTTAGAGACTGCCTATACTCTGATATCAATCCTTGATAGGGAAGGCAAAGATAAAGAAATTGGGGGGTCCTAAACAAAAGACCAGCACTGGTAGAGTTTTTAGAAGAATCTAGAACAAAAGCTGCCATTAAAAAGGAATAATTAGTACAGCATATAAAATATTGCATGATACCTATACAATGCAATCAGAGGAGTTTAGAAAGGATTGGGACGAGAGATTGGATAAGCAATACACAAACAAAAAAAAAAGCAATGGGATAAAAAAAAAAAAAGAAGTTATATACTCACCATAATGTTCCATGTTTGTTGTCCAGTATCTTGCCTTGAGTCTTGCTACCTTGGGTTCAGAGGTGAAACCTCAGCTCCGACTCGGCCTTTACTAAAGCTCGAGAGCTTCTACTGGCTCGAGGCTGAATACCTATCCCATAGTGCTTAGCATCTATTCCCCAGATCTCTTTTGAGAAGGAAGGTTCCCATGATATGTACAATATCCGAAAGGATAATATCTGAAAAAACATATTGTTAAAAAATTAACAAGAAAGGGCAAGAAGGGAATCAGACCTTATTTGCCAATTTCTGAGAAAAAATTCATCTAGATACTCCAGGAAGGGGATAGCTGGGAAGGACGCAAGACTGAAGGCGAGATACTGGACAACAAATATGGAACGTTAGTGTGAGTACATAACTTCTTTATGTTATGTTGTCCCATCTCGCCATCAGTCTTGCTACCTTGGGACAGAGTCCCCATCACCTTTTTCTTGGGTGGCTCAAGGGAATAAACTCCTCAGGACAGTGGAACCAAAAGATGCACTGTTTGGGGAGGCCACATCTACTTTATAATGAGTAATAAAAGTAGGAGGGTTAACCCATGTAGCAGAAGTCTGGATTGAAAGGCAATGGAGGTAGATACCGCTCTAGTTGAATGCCCTTTGATTTTCCCTGGTGGTTCCTTGTTGTGGGACTCATAGACATATGCGATGGTTTCAGTAAGCCATTTGGACAAAGTCACTTTTGAGACTGCCAAACCTTTTTTTATTTTTTGAATAGGAGACAAACAAGTGGTCTGACTTCCTAAATTCGTTGGTCCTGTGCAAGTAAAAATGTAACTGTCTGTGTACATCCAGTTGATGAAGATTATACTCTGCCCCATTGCCGTAGTTTGGAAAAAACACTGGTAATTCTATACTCTGGTTTAAATTGGCTTGAGAACAAACTTTCAGTAAAAAGTAAGGATTTTTTCTGAGGGAAACACTATCCTTATGGAAGATCACATAAGGTGGATGGACAGTCAAGGCTTGTAACTCTTGATTGACACTCTCCTGGCTGAAGTAACTGCTATCAGGAAGAGTGTTTTCCAAGATAAATATTTTAATGAACAAGATTATGTTGGTTCAAAAGGGGGTAGAATCAAAGATGACTATACTAGGTTGAGGTCCCAAGGAGGAGGAGGTTCTCTGACAGGAGGTCTTAACAGAAAAGTACCTTTTAGGAATGCTTTGCATAGTCTATGAGACATTAGGCTAAATCCTGATTTTTCCCACATGATAAATAGAAATAGCAGCTAACTGAACTCGGATAGTAGCTGCCGCTGCCCCTTGATTAAAGGTTTCTGTTAGAAATTCCAGGATTACAGGTATAGATGCTGTAAAAGGATCTATATGCCTTTTGTCAGCCCAACAAGAGAACCTCTTCCATTTGCTCGCAAAGAGATTCCTAGTCGTCTGCTTGTGCAAAGAGACTAGAATGTGACAAACTGCAGGGGACAATTCCGGAAGCGGAAGTGGAGCAGCCAAGCTGTCAGTTTGAGGGTGTGGAGTGCAGGATGGAGCATTCCTGACTGATGCGTAAGAAGATCTGGCACTGGGACCAGGATCCATGGGTCCTCCTAAAGGTAGGGCCAAAGGAAGGGGAAACAAATCTGATGAGGCCAGTATGGCGCAATGAGAATGAACCTGCAACTCAACAACTTTGCTTTCTGCATGACCTTTGGAATCAAGGGAGGTGGGCGGGCAAGCATAAAGAAGACCCAAGGGCCAATCGTGCACCAGTGCATCCCTCGGTGACTCTCCCAGAGGGGAAATTAGAGCAAAGTAGTTGCTGCATTTGGAATTAAAGGGAGTGGCAAATAGGTCACATTTGCGAAAAATTTGGTTTGCAACTTCCTGATTAAGGGACCACTTGTGAGGCATGAGAATCGCTCTGCTTAGCCTGTCTGCTACAACGCTGGATTTCCCTGGGATATGTGTTGCTGTCAGAAAGCGTTGAGAAGATATCGCCCATTGCCATACTCTCTGGGCCTCTCGACATACAGGGTAGGATCTGGTTTCCCCCTGCTTGCTAATGTACCAAACCACCAACATATTGTCTGTCTGAATTGCAACAGTTCCCTTGGGAAGAGAGTCCTGAAGTGCTTTTAATGACAGAAGCACGGCCCTCATCTCTAGGACATTGATATGCAAATGGTACTAGTGATCTTTCCAAACTCCTTGGACCTTCTGTCCCAGATTATGCCCCCACACCCTATCTGGGACGCATCCGTGGTTACTGTAGCAATAGGTTGAGGAAGTACAAATGGACTGCCCATTGTTGCCAGAGTGGAATGAACCCACCACATTAAGTCCTTCTTGCAGGAAGGAGTTATGAAAATTTCGTGAGACATGGTTAAGTCCTGCATGGACCATTGGGCAAAGAGCAGCCACTGCAGTATTCTCATGTGAAGTCATGCCATGGGAAGTAGTGTTATCGCCGCTGCCACAGAGCCTAGGACTTTCAGCACAAATCTTGCCTGTACTCTGTTCTTGTTGAGTAAAATAATCACTTGACTGCGTAGCGTCTGTATCCTTTCTTGAGGTAGCTTTGCCAACATGTCATTTGTATTTATATCAGCACCAATGAATGTAATATGCTGTGATGGCAACAAGGCAGATTTTTCTGTATTTATAGTAATACCTTCTTCTTCTTCTTTCAGCTTTTCCCGATTAGGGGTCGCCACAGCGGGTCATCTGTCCGTTCATGATTGGCAGTGGAGTTTTACAGTGTCGAGTTGCCAGCCCAGCGCCCAACCTTCCACAGAAGGCACACACTCACACCTAGGGCCAATTTAGAGTGTCCAATCCACCTACTGCATGTCTTTGGGATGTGGGAGGAAACCGGAGCACCCGGAGGAAACCCACGCAACCACAGGGAGGACATGCAGACTCCGCACAGAAGGCACCCCAGCCGAGAATCGAACCAGAGAACCTCTTGCTGTGAGGCGGCAATGCTAACTGCTGCACCACCGTGGCCTCCCTATTTATAGTAATACCTAGTTTTGAGAAAAGATAAATGGTGTAGTCTCTTGTTTTGATCAGTAGTTGCTTGGTGGTGGCAGTTAGGAGCCAGTCTAAGTATGGAAACACCTGGAATCCTTGGTGTCTCAGATGAGCCATGACTACTGCAATGCATTTGGTAAACACCCTGGGGGCTGTGGTGAGTCCAAAGGGCAGACCTCTGAACTTGACTGGCTCCCAGCCAGAAGCATAGAAATCTTCTTGAGCGCCTGTCCATCTTTATGTGGTAGTACGCGTCCTGAAGATCTAACGAGCACATCCAATTGTCTTTTCCCAGGAACGGGAGTATAGACTGCAGTGTTACCATCTGGCACTTTTGATTTTCTCACCGACTTGTTTAGTCTGCTGAGATCCAGTATGGGTCTCCAATCCCCTGTCTTTTTTGGAACTAAAAAGAACCTTGAGTAAATTCCAGAGCCTAACTGTTCTGCGGGGACCTCTTGAACGACTCTTTTTCCTGGAAACTTTTGTATTTCTAGTGTTGCTTGATCCCTTTGACTGGGTGGAATGTCTGGGATAGACTTTGGTGGACACTGGAAGGGAATGGTGTATCCTCTGGATATAATGGACTGTACCCATTTGTCTTGAGTCAAATTCAGCCAGGCTTCCGGGTACAGAGATATCCTCCCCCCGACTGCCTCAAGAGGTGGACAGACAAGCATCCTTTCAGGAGCGCTGGAAGGGCCTACCAGAGAAATTATCTCTGTCACCCTGGTTTTGCGTATGCCCTCTGCCATGTGGATGGCGTCTTCCATTGCTTCCCCCTCTGCCCCTGGGGGAAAGATCACCACGAGTGTCAGATAAGGCTCCTTTGGACCTAAGGAACCACATTTTCCCACCCTTTTGACCTTTAGGATAAGGTCTGGTAGGGGCAGAAAAACTGACTCTAACAGCAGACAGAGTCTTACCATCTTGTTGGCTCCTGGTGAGAGTTTCTTTTACTTTAGACCCGAACAATGACGAGCCATCAAAGGGAGTGTCAATAAAGGAAGAACAGAAGGGTTCTGCAAATTCACAAAGGCGCATCCAGGAATGTCTACAAAGAGCTATTCCTGTGCCTGCTACCCTGCTTGCTCCATTGGCTGCGTAAGATATGAGCCGCATGGAGGAGTTAGATATGGAGGTTAAGGTTGCAAGCTGGGAGTTGACCTTATTAGATAAGCCCTGGATTGTAGCACCTTGCAGGGTATTCTCCTAGCTCTTTTAGGACATCCCTCTGAAGTCACATGAAATGCGATAAATAATTCAGCGACCGTAAAGTAAAGGCCGCTGAAGAGAACATACGCTTCCTGTATCTATCCATCGTATGAGACTCCTTGTTCGGTGGATGAACAGATACAGAAGTTTCAGCTAACTCCTTTTTTGTGGCTACTGCCACCATTATTTCATCTACAGGAGCCCCTTTAATTAAGTACTTATTAGGCCTCTGCAGAATGGGGTCCACTGAGTCTGGAGAGTCCCACACCTTCCGGCTCACCAAACTCAATAGAAGGGTTGAAATGTGGAGACACCCAAGAGGTGGAGGGGTGACAGCCAAATGCCTCCAGGTATACAGAGTCATCTTCAGAAGGGGACAAGGACTTCCAGCCACCCCTCTGTTTAAGGATCTCCAGGATGTCTGAAAAGGAAACATCCTCAGAGGGGGACCTTGTGGACCGTTCTGAATCATCTAAGTCGTATCAGAAGTGACAGACGACTCAGGGGAGTCTATGTGTTTCCTTTACACTGTCTCTTCCAAGGGACCTCCTCAGGGGGATGTTTCAGAGAGGTATCAGAAGAGGAGGATCCACCTCTTGTGGCTTCCTGGGGCACTGACTCTATTCTGTGATTGCTGGAGAGATAATGAAGAGGTGGACACCGGTCCCTTAGGGGGAAGAGAGGCTGGAGCCGAAGGTGGAGTAGACTCAGAGGAGAGCACACTCCGCATCACCTTGAAGGCACCGCAGTCCTGGGCTGAGAGAGACTCCGGCCCTGTGAGACCGGGAGATCTCCTCGGCACCGAGGAGGGTGGCTCCAAGGCACATGTGGGAGCCGAGGCGCCGAGTGGGAAAGCCGGCTCAGACAAGGGTCCAACCCGACTCCCCCCCCCCCCGAGCCAACCAGGGAGTGTCTGCCCCCAGGTCCCTCGATGGACGAAAGCATCAAAGAAACCACAGAAGACGTCGGATCTGAGATATCAGTAGTGATTACTGGCTCCGATGGATCTAGCACAACAACTTCCATACTCTCTGGCTCCAAACTCTTCCGAGTTGGAGGAGAAATAGGCATAGTAGACGGTACCGTTGTCAGCTCCAAGATCTGATGGGCTGGGCTCAAAAGAATTTCATCTAGGGCCTGGGTCTGAAGCAACCTCTTCACTACCCGGGACACGTCCTCATCCGATAACCTGGAAGATCTAGAGGAATGACTTGTGGCTACATGCCACTGACTGTAATAAAATAGAGACCGGCACAGAGCGAACAGGCTCCAAGGATGGTGACTGGTTCCTCTTTTGGCTCTGATGAGACAGATGGAGCCAAGGGAGAACTATGTTTTTCCGATAACTCTATGAGCCGAGAAGGCATCATAACTGGTGCTGCTCGTCTGCTCAGACACTGAAGCCGATGAAGCAGACTTTGGAGTCTTGTCTGAATTTTTAATCTGAGTTCCTTCATCCACTTTCAATAAACCCCTCAATATAAGCTTATTCCTCCTCTCCTGTAAGACCCTGGCACTAAAACTATGACAAATGGAACAGAAGTCTTGCAGATGGAGTGGACCTAGACAGTACACACAACTAGTGTGTCCGTCAGTAATGGACATCTTCTGAGTGCAGGAATCACACTTTTTGAATCCTGACTCATGTTTCTTAGCTGGTTCCTTAGACAGTAGCTGTAAGGAAAAGAATTCTCAATAAAAGTTAAAACAACAACTATAACTGTTACAAGGAGAAGGCGGCAAAGAAACAAATATCTAAAATAAAGTACTATATATTTTTTTTTAAGAGAAGAAAAGGAGGGGAGGAGAAGTCTCTAAGTTAAACAACTATCTCCTCCTAAACAGATTACTCCTAAAAGGCTTATAAAAAGAGAAAAAAGGGCAAGAATCCTCTAATTTAAAAAGGGATTCTTGTGGAAAAAATAGGGCCCAAAGAAAGACAGCCGCAAAATAAACTTACAAGGTTTGAAAAGGGCTAAAAATAGTATAAGACTGTTACTATAGCATTAATACATAAAAATAACTAACAATTTGACAGAAAAGTTAGAAAAATACATAAAATATTAAATTTTCCAAGCCTGACCCAGTGAAGACAATCCCGAAGCTTCAAGCAGTAAACAAGACCAGGGAAATAGCCGCTAAGCACTACGGGATAGGTATTCAGCCCCGAGCCAGTAGAAGCTCTCGAGTTTTAGTATAGGCCGAGTCGGAGAGGAGGTTTCCACTCCAAACCCAAGGTAGCAAGACTGAAGGCGAGATACTGGACAGCAAACATGGAACATTATGGTGAGTATATAACTTCTTTTTTTTTTTTTTGTTTGTGAATTGCTTATCCAATCTCTCTTCCCAAGCCTTTCTAAACTCCTCTGATTGCGTCTTATACGTATCATGCAATATTTTATATGCTGTACTAAATTATTCCTTTTTAATGGCAACTTTGGTTCTAGATTCTTCTAAAAACTCTACCAGTGCTGGTCTTTTGTTTAGGACTCCCCTATTTCTCTTTACCTTCCCTATCAAGGACTGATATCAGAGTATAGGCAATCACTAACCTGCAGTCCACATACATTCTTGGCATCTTCCTATTCTATTATCTTTTCCTGTCTACAAGAAAGTCCACAAAACAATATACTAATAAACTGTATAAAACAAAAAATGCCACCCAGATGTCACAGAAAACTTTTAATAATGTTTTGTTTTTAGTGCTTTCATTCCAGGATCAAAGGAACTTCATCAGAAAACCAAAGTTACTACTTCCTGGATATATTTAAAAAGCCTCAAAGGTGCTAACATTTTTAAATTAACAGTGCTAAAAAAGTGCATGAACCACATGACATAGTAAAGTACTTAACTGCTGTAGTGCAGGCGTGACAGTAAAAAGCATTCCATTTAAAAAACATTATTTATAGAAACCATTTTATATAAAAATATGTATCAGTTTGAAATGTTGATCTTTTGAATATTTCGGCTCAGAACCCAAGGTAGCAAGACTGAAGGCGAGATGGGACAACATAACATCAATACGTATGTCTCCCAAATATGCAACAAAGTCTAGATGATTTAGGATTTTTGCTTGGAAATGTTTACATAGATATTTTTATACACCAAGTAGTCTCCAGAGAATTTCCCTCAGGTAGACAGCAAATGTTGGAGGTGTGACGGGGGGAGAAAGAGGTAATTGGGAACATATTTTCTGGGAATGCAGGGAGTTGGCACACCTTAAGGATTATGAGTAGGATGCACTGTTGGAGATGTTGGGTGGGCAGATTGGTGTGATGAGGGAGATAATCTTTCTGAGCTATGACACAGAATCAGAATTGTCTAGACGTGGTAAGGTTTTGCTGTGTCTAATTATGGTGGCTGCCAAAAAAAGCAACTACTAGAAAATGGGAATCAAAATCTAAACTAACTATACTAGAAATAGTAAAATAGTAACAGAGATAAAACAACTAGAACTGAGGTCTTTAGAAAAGGGTAGGAGCAAACACATACAAAAATGGGAATTGTGGGAGCAATACATACAGGGGAGGAATGAGATTTAAAAGAAGGCAAGATTTAAATGAGCTATGTAACGTTTGACTGAAAATGAATGCAAACATTATACATAACTTATAATCTACCCAAACGGGAGTGTGTTAGTATGGTTTGTAATGTAAAATGCTTACAACTAGGATTGTATCTGTGTGGTTTGTTTTCATTTCTATAAATGTATGATTGCCTATGTCGTGATAGTTTAATAAAGATGTTTCTTGTTTAAAAAAAAAGGATAGGAATTAAATAACTTATGTAACGTTGCTTAGATTATATAATATATAACAATATATGTGAAGTATAATGTTTGTAAGCGTGAACTTGTTAATACAGTTTGATTACTTTTATATACATGTAAATTTGTCTATGTCACAAGTGGTAGATAATTCAATAAAGGTGTTTTAAAAAATAAGGGTCTTAATCCAAACATTCACATATGAAAAAGTAAAAGAAAATTATCAGCTCTACATATATTATGATCTGTGTATTTTTGTACCCCATTCCCCACCTGAACAACCCAGGGTTACGGACTATGAACTTAAAACTAGTCGAAAGTAATGTTTTTCTCTTTTTGTATTGTAATGCCTACACTTGCTAATACTAACAAAGAAAAAAAGATATCTGTTTACTTTAGCAACTTTATCACAAGAACAGCTAAAAATGCTTTACTATAAAACATGCAATTTATATCATGAAAGGTTTCAAGAAATACTTTTAAGAACAGAAATTGTTACCTTTTTCCTCTTCCCCTCACCTTCCAAACATTAATTACATGAAGTGAGGCAAATGCCTTTCAGTTCACCCCAAGTTTAACAAAGTCAACGACAGTCCATGCTTTCCACTTTTCTTATACAGCCGTTATTTCACAAATGCAACTGATACTTTGCAATCTCAAATTTATTCACTAATGTCCATGTTGCTTGATCTTCCAGTTCATCTCGATCTCCCAACTCCAGATTCTGGTTCAGTTCCAAGGTATTTCTGATTCCTCTAGTCAATTCCTGTGCATGTCTGTCTGTCTCTCAAACATTTTCCTTTGGAACAATGGAAAAAGTTTCACTGGCAAAGTCTCTCAGTGTGCTTTATTATCAAAAGCATGAGAAGCAGCATCCCCTTCTGCTTGATGGCTCACTTTTTGTTGGACAAACTTTTGGATTTCCTCATTAGCCTTTTCTGTATCAAAACTTACTTGGATCCTCCAGGGAAAAATATTCTGAAGACAATTGGATACAGCAGCTTGAATTTTGCTCCTACCTCTCGAAATTCTCTGATTACTATAATAAATTGGTTTATCTTATGCCTGGTGTACAGTAAATAATAATTTTCCACAAACACTCTACTGTATCCAGCTATTAATATATTGCCCTTTTGCCACAGTTTTCTCAGGATCAACTGTTTCTGCTGCTAGATTTGCATATTTACTAATACAGATATTGCCTTCTTTCTCATGGTCAGATACTCAGCAGCCTTTTCTTCATTTTGACCTCTGAGTATTTGCAGTTTTATCAGCTGATATGAATATCTGTTTAAAACATTCTTCCACTTTTTTCTAGATTTTTGTTATATGAGTTGATATACTCTTTGCGTTTCAAGTATTTTAATCAGTTCTTCTGTGCATATTTGACTTATTTTTTTCCTCTAGATTACTGGAAGCTAGGTCTTGCACCAAAGCTGAAGCTTGAACTGCTTTTTGCTTAACAGCTGCAGGATTCTTACAACTCAGTGTTTCCTCTTCACCTTTTCTAGTTGATTTTCTTTCAGGCTCTCTCAGTTTCTGTTTTGTTGGCATTGAGGTAGTATACTTACTAGTCAGTAACTGAATTTACTAAAAGAGACAAGCCCTTGCCTTTTAGTTTCTTTTTTTCAACAGAGAGAGCTGAAGTTAAGCTGTTAATAGCTGTTTATCAGTGTGCAGACATTTGGAAAGTAGTAAAAGGCCCTTTGGCCCCTCTAAAATCAGACTTGGGCTTGTCTTGCCATTTCTTTTTAGATTTTATCCCTTCCTGCTAAGTACCTTTTAGATGTTAAAAAGGGCATGGTTTGACATGGTTTACTTGAAAATATGGAAGAGAGGAAAGAAAAAGTTGTTTGAAAACCTGCATTTTATCCCAATTCCTCCAACTTTTTGAAAAACTCCACAAACAGGGACCAAAGAGGCAGTCTGAAAAATATACTTTTAGATACTCCTTTGGATAAATATTCTTGGGAGTGACGGGAGTCTCAGCCAGAAAAATGTAGCAGCCAACCAAATGGCAGCAGCCCTGGAATATGCATCTGCTACATCATATGCACACTAAATGGAGTGACATGCAACCCAACAGGTGGAAGAGATCATATTCTGAAGACCAGATCTAGTGCTGCTGTCAAGGAGACTGGGAATAAATTTGGACATGTCAAAAATGGATAACCAGTACTTAGTCAAACAGGGTTTATAATTAATAATGTGCCAAGCTAAAGTGGGAGAAGTATAACCTTCTTTATGAACCTGTTTATAACCCTAGCAGTTTATCAATAAGGCATTTGTGGATGAAAAAAGTTTAGATGGCTTGCCCGAGTCAGTAGAACTAACAGCAGGGTCAGATTAATAAAGGTATTTAGGGTTATTCTACTAAAGGTATTTAGGGTTGTGGATTTAATAATACAAATACAGGTCAGACTTTTTTGGCGCAGGTGTTTGAGATTATGGAGGTACAGACTGAAGGAAAAGTGCCCACCAACATTTCTAAAATAGGAGGGATAACAGAAGGCTTTGGAACTTCCTTATGTAATAGACTGTAGTAGCTCTTTAAAGATTCAAAGAACTGTTTAACCTCTCAGTTACAATGTTACATCACCTTCTGAATGGTGTTGCTGAAATAAAGTTCTTGAGGTTGAGTCTGAGAATAAGGTATCTTCGGGTTCAGACTCATTAACAAGAGAGTATAAATGACAGGAATAATCCAGAGACTGATTTAGAGAAAGTATCCCACCTTCTCTTGAGAGAGGTAGAGGCAAAAATCTGGGGGCTTTAAAAAGCCCCTCAGAAAAGTCTTGCCCATTACTGTTGAGGATCTCCGGGAGCAGGTATAACAAGAAATGAAAGGCATTTTCTTCTTTTCTCTGTCCTTTTTGGAGTTTCTAAAGAAACCAAATATACCTCCATAAAGGAATCAGGGACATCCTTATTTACTACTAATGTCTGAGGAACACTATCCGGTCCCTTCCAGATCACAAGCTTGGGTTCCCCTTAATGGGTGTCTGACTGATTGGATGGGATGTGCCAGAAAAAGAAGTTATGTAATCACCATAATGTTCCATGTATGCAGTCCATCTCGCCAAACATTATTACGTGTGGGTTCGGAGCCGATCCTCGGCTCCGACTCAGCCGCTTAGAAAGCCTGAAAACTTCTGATTGGCTCATGGCTAGTAGGTATCCCATGGTGCATGCACACATTCCCCAGATCTTGTTTGCTACTAGTCTATCAGGATAAGACAGGAAAAAGGACAAAGGTCCGGAAGAATAAACTGTAATAAAGGCGCCCTTATGGTATAAACCACTGTAAAAATGGAAAAACTTTTTCCAGATCCTCCAGGAAGGGGGCTGGTGGGTGGGTTCGTAATAATGTTCGGCGAGATGGACTACATACATGGAACGTTATGGTGAGTACCTAAGTTCTTTATGTTATGTAGTCCTATCTCGCCTCCATTATTACGTGTGGGACAGCGCCCCTAGCATCTTGAATTGGTGGCTCACTGGAAAATACTCCTGAGTACCGTGGAACCAAACGAGGCTCTACCCCTGGATGTTAAATCCAATTTATAATGGGAAATGAAGGTATGAGGGGTAGCCCATGTTGCTGCTTCACATATATTATCAATAGGTGTCCTGGCTTGGAAAGCAGCAGAAGTAGAGAAGGACCGGGTGGAATGCGCTTTAACTTTAAAGGGTAACTCCTTTCCCTGAGAAGTATAAATAAAGGAAATACAACTAGAGATCCAGTTCGATAGTGTAACCTTGGAAACTGGCAAGCCCATTCTCACCTCAGCAAAAGAAATGAACAGCTGTTCTAATCTTCTAAATCCTTTGGTCCTGTGGATATAGAAACGCAGTTGCCTATGCACATCCAATTGGTGGAACGTATACTCTGCTTTACTGGAGTGATTAGGGAAGAACACTGGCAATTCAATTGTTTGGTTTAAGTGAAATTGAGAACTGACTTTAGGAAGAAAGGAAGGATTGGTCCGGAGAGAAACCCTGTCTTTGTGAAAAATTAAATATGGAGGTTTAACTGACAGGGCCTGTAATTCAGAAACTCTTCTGGCTGAGGTTATTGCTACCAGAAAAAGAGTCTTCCAAGACAGGAATTTCAACAGGCAATTATGGGCTGGTTCAAAAGGTGGCAGAGTAAGTCTAGACAGGACTAGATTCAGATCCCAAGGAGGAATGGGGTTTTGCACAGGAGGTCTTAACATCATGGAACCCCTAAGAAAAGATTTGCACAGTTTGTGAGACATAAGACTGGAATCATTAATCCCCGCATGAAAATTAGATATTGCTGTTAGCTGAACTCGGGAGTGTAGCAGCCGCTGAACCCTGGTGAAAGAGTTCTGAAAGGAACTCTAGAACAATAGTATTGGGAGCTGTAAATGGATCAACTTCTCTGTTGTGTGCCCATATAGAAAATCTCTTCCATTTACTGTGATACAATTTTCTAGTCGAAGGCTTGAGAGAAGAGGTAATAATATAGGTTACAGCTGGAGACAGATCATGAAGCCTGAAGTCTGAGAGTGTGGAGACTGGGGTGAAGAGAACCTGACGTGTGTCAGGAGGTCTGGCACTGGGTCCAGAGTCCATGGATAGTCGAACAGGTGAGGCCCGAGGAAAGGGAATCAAATCTGATGAGGCCAATAAGGAGTAATGAGGGTCATCTTCCTTTCCAACAACATTGCTTTCTGTATGACTTTGGGGATGAGTGGGGATGAGTGGAAAAGGAGGAAAAGCATAAAGGAGTCTCGGGGGCCAATCGTGGACGAGTGCATCTCTTGGAGACTCTCCCAGTGGGGGGATGAGAGAGAAAAAGATGCTGCATTTGGTGTTGATGGGGCTGGCAAAGAGGTCGCAGCAGGGTTGTCCCCACTTGAGGATGATCATACTGGCTATTTTCTGGTTCAAGGACCATTCATGAGGTAACAATATTGCCCTGCTTAGCTTGTCCACTATCACGTTGGAAGTCCCAGAGATGTGCGTTGCAATGAGAAAGCGTTGGGAAGAAATCACCCATTTCCAAACTTGCAGGGACTCTCGACATAAGGGGTATGATCTGGTCCCCCCTTGTTTGTTTAGATACCAGACCACCGACATGTTGTCGGCCTGGATAGCTATCATCCCTAGAGGGAGAAAGTCGTGAAGTGCTTGCAACGCTAGACGCACCGCTCTCATCTCTAGGACATTGATATGCAGATGGGCCTCCTGATCTTGCCATGCGCCTTGGACAGTCCTGCCAAGATAATGCCCCCCCCCACCCTGAGAGGCATCTGTGGTCACGGTGGCAATGGGTTGGTGTGGTACAAAGGGAGTCCCTGTGGTAAGCTGACCTGGTTGAATCCACCAGCGTAGATCCTTTTTGCAAGAATCTGTAATCAGAATCTGATGATGTAGAGGCAACTGCTGAAAGGACCACTGGGATGACAGGAGCCATTGGAGCATTCTCGTATGTAGTCTTGCTAAAGGTACCAAGGTTATGGTCGACACCATAGTTCTGAGAAGCTGCAACACCACCTTCGCTTTGACTCGTCGAAGGAGAACTATCCTGTAAATTTGTTGCACAAGATTTTGTATTCTGTCTGTAGGTAGTCTGGCTGTCATAGCGACCGTGTTTATGCTTGCTCCTATAAATATTATAGACTGAGTGGGCAAAGTAGAGGATTTTTCCTAGTTTATAGAGATTCCCAACTGGGAACAGAGCTTGACTGTGGAATCCCTCGACTGAAGGTCAGGAGCCAATCGTCCAGGTATGGAAAGACTTGGATTCCCTGATGCCTCAAATGAGCTGTGACTACTGCCATGCACTTGGTGCACACCCAGTGGGCTGTGGTGAGACCAAAGGGCAGCGCCCAAAATTGGTAATGACTGGCTCCCAGCCAGAAGTGTAGGTAGCTCCGTGATGCTTTGTCCATCATTATGTGGTAGCAGGCATCCTCGAGATCTATTGAGCACATCCAGCTGTCTCTCCCTAACAGAGGGAGTATGGATTGTAGAGTGACCATTCGAAACTTGGACTTCTTTACATACTTGTTTAACCTGCTGAGGTCTAGGATGGGTCTCCAGTCTCCTGTTCTTTTTGGAACTAAAAAGAACTTGGAGTATGCTCCGAATCCTGTCTGGTCTGCTGGGACCTTCTGGATGACTCTTTTTAATAGCAGCTTTTTTATCTCTATAGCCGCTTGATCCCTGTGATTGGGTGGTACATCTATGATCCTTTTGGGAGGGTGTGGTGGAAGGGAAAAGGGTATAGAGTAACCTCTAGTGATAATGTCTTGTACCCACTTGTCTCGAGTGAGATTTAGCCAGGCTTCTGGGTACAACGACAGGCAATCCCCGACCGGCTCCAGAGACGCACAGTCGGGTTCCACATCAGGAACGCTGATAGGGACGGTCATGAAAGGAATCGCGACCTCCCTGATTTTGTGGGCCTCCCCTGCCTCTAGGGCGACATCTACCATTATTTCCTCCTCCCCTGCTTCAGAAGGAGGAATCACCCTGTGTGTCCTGGAAAGGTCTCTGTGATTTCGAACTAAATCACTTAGCCACGGCCAACCAAAAGAAGCTTCCGATTGAAGACGCAGCAAACGAAATCTGGGGAATGTGCACATGCACCATGGGATGCCTACTAGCCACGAGCCAATCAGAAGTTTTCAGGCTTTCTAAGCAGCCGAGTCAAAGCCGAGGATCAGCTCCGAACCTACACGTAATAATGGAGGTGAGATAGGACTACATAACATGGCTACTTTATGTCAACCTCCAACAAATTCAAAGCAGCGGGAACATGCTCACACGTCGGACAGTCTGCACGTTTATCAATAGTCTCAACAGAGAAGTCTGATCCTACCTGGGGAAAGAAGCAGACAAGATGTATCTTTCTGGTTTTTGCTTTTTTTTCTTATGCTTCCAACTGCATAGTGTCTTGTGCTAGATCTTGCAACTGTTGTTTTCTAAATAGATTTTTAAAGAAAGATGACATTTTAGGATCTTTGGGACAAAAACCTGATAAACAGAGCAGTTTTTAGTGTAATTATTGGGTCCTAGTCAGAAAAGACACTAGGTGTGCCTACTCTTATGCAGAATATGCCTACTACACTAGGGATGCCAACTGCCCAGAATTAAGGGATACTGTCACTGACACTGAAGAACGCAAGAATATGTTTGACTGACAAAAGAAATACTGTACGACAATCCCCTCGAGGGGAGGTTAATGCACACTTCTATTCTGCACGCATTTTGCTTTCACGTACATGTCCAGAATTTTTGACATAAGTTGACAATCCTAACTACAACACACACACCTCATGCCAACGTCTAAGGTCAGATATATGGTGTGTGAGGAAGGAGCACCTAAGCTTTGGTACACAGCCTGCGAAGGATACCATTCATCTAGCCTATGTCCCCATCTGAAAACATTACTAAAATAGTTATCTAATGATAAGCATCAGGGAAGAAGAAACTAGAAGAGAAATTGCCATTCAAAACAACATCCCAAGAACTGATAGGGTAGGGAGATCAGACAGCGAAGTAGAAAGTAAAGTAAAAGGCTGTAAGAAAAGTGCTATAGTAGCCTAGTGAGACTTGAAAACTATACTTTCAAATAAAAGGATTGACAAAATGCACTTAACTGTCCCACTATCACTGACAAACTCCCTTAGAGCATTTGAACTGTTTGGAGATATAGTTGTCTGAATGGCTGCAATAAGAGCTGGAGGATTCAACAGCAATAGGGGGGGGGTTATGGGCAGGAAGGAGCACGAGTTTATGAGCAGTTCTTTGTCATCATGAGAGAGACAAAGGCACCAGTCTTCATGTTCCAGTCTCCATTCAGAATCTGAAAGAGTATAGTTGTGTAAATAAACTTACCATAACAGTACATGTTAGAATGACCACTACTGCAGTAGCATTAGCTACTTAAATTATATCCTGTGGAGGATATAATAGCCGGCCAGCTTCCAAAGCTTCAGGGCACCATTCATGTGCTCAAACTGTCAGTCAGCTCAAGCTCAGCTTACTGAAAAGACAGGTTTGGGAACCAAGCCCTTCAGAGCTTCCATGCCAACAGACAGAGGGAGGCTAAACCCTGAAAGGACAATGCTAGGAACAAAAATAAATAAATAAAATAAATCTCCATACCTTGGTATAAACAACAAGGGGATGGATGGAGGGAGCAGCTACAACAGCAATGATCATTCAAACGTCTACTGTTACAGTAAGTTTACTTATGCAACTGTTTTATGCTCATCATATTAATCACTGTTGCAATAGTTGTATGGGTAGATTATCCCAGCTTTGTATATTGGGGAGGTGGAAACAGAAGGGTCCAGGAAACTCTGAAGAATGGTCATAGCAAAGCCTGATCTAGACCTAGGGAAGTAAACAAGCTTGTAAGGCTTTGTAAAAGTATGCACAGAAAAAACGTAGATGAAACTAAGGCCATGGTAAAGTAGGCCTTGAGCCTGCCTGGAATTGTTTTATCACGCTGAGTATAACAAAGGGTAATAGCCTGAAACAACCATTTAGTAATCATTTGCTTTGACAAAGGTTGTCCCTTCTTCTGAAAGATTTAGTTCTGTCAAGATAGTACCCAAGTTGTCTGTGGACATGTGGATATCCAAGTTATGGAATATCCTTTCTCCTTCATTTTTAGGTACAGGGAAGATGGAGAGTTTGGCTTAAAATAAACCTGAATACCACTTTAGGTATAAAAGAAGGATTCCTATTCCCCTGTGGAAAATAAGGTACAGTCAACTCACCATAAGAGCTTACAACTCAGATACCTTTCTTACAAAGATCAGAGCAATCAGTTAAACTGTTTTCTACATTAAGAACATCAAGACAACCAGGTTAACTGATCAAATAGAGCAAGTGTTAGTTTCTCTAACACAAAGCTAAGAACCCAAGGAGGGGCCACCAGTTTTTGGAGGACTCTTATGCAAAGCCCCTTTCAAAAACATCTTAACATGAGATTGCACTGAAATCGCAATTCATGGGCAGACATACTGAAGTGGCTGATGAATGAATCTTGGCAGAAAGGCCATAGGATGGTAACTCACACAAATACTTTAAGACCAGAAAACAACTAGCCCTAAATGGGTGCTAGTTATGTTGTTGGTAACAACCAGAAAATCTTTCCATGTCATAATATACAATTTTCTAGTGGCAGGCTTTCTTGCCTCCAATAGTTCCTGTTGCACATTCTCATTAAGCAGTTGCCTAAAGGGAATCATCTAGGCAGTCAACTGAACTTGACTGATGTCGGGGTGAATCAAACACTACTTTTCTTGTGTGAGTAGATCTAGTGTGTGAGGAAGCTGGTGGTAATTGCCCCTAGCCATTTCTAAAAGAAGGGAGAACCAAGGTTGCCTGCGCCAGAAGGGAATCACCACAATGATCGTCAGAAATTCTGTCTTCAGAAGTATCCTAGATATTAGTGGAAAGGATAGAAAAGCATACAGAACATTCCTGTTCAAAGAACAGAAAAGGCATCTGTTTTCCAGGCCTTCTTGCATGGAGTCTTGGAGCAGACTCTTGTCAGCTGATTGCCTCGGGCAGAGAGGTCTACTTGAGGAACTCCCCACATATGGATCAAACCTTGATCTAGTTTCCATTTGTGATGGTCTGCCTTCCCTACTCCTGCTCAGCTTGTTTGCCACACAATTCTTCTCTGACAGAATGTAGGATGACTGCAGAATGGGATTATGGTGTGAAGCTATACCCCAATCTAACATGGCTAGTCTGCAGAGGGGGTATGACCTGGTACCCCCTTGCTTGTTGATATACCACATTACTGTAGTATTGTCTGTAAAAATATGAAGAGGTTCCAAGGACCAAAGATAATTTAGAGAGTTGAGTGCCTTGATCAGGGCAAGCATTTGGTTTATATTTATGTGCTTGCATGTTTTTGGTACCCCACACACCTTACACTTTTATCCCTCCTAAAACTGCTCCCCAAGAAAAGTCCAAGACATCTGTGGTGACTGACTGCTTTGGAACAGGGAGGGAGAA
Organism: Protopterus annectens; assembly: GCF_019279795.1. NCBI lineage: Eukaryota > Metazoa > Chordata > Ceratodontiformes > Protopteridae > Protopterus > Protopterus annectens. The sequence continues at coordinate 477,082,031 of NC_056731.1, forward strand.
AGGAGACCTGGATTTAGGGATATCTGTTGTCTCTAGCAGGTGATTCCCTCTGACAAACTCCACATAACTTAGGATACTGCAGCAGTGATCAGTATGAAAAAACATCATGACCGTTCTGAGTTTCCACTTGTGAGGGTCTTTCCAGGATCTACTGAGCCTGCCTGTACAAAGATGGAATTTACAGGGCTGAAAAATCAGAAAATGCTGAAGAGCCAACTCCATAGTCATCATTGCCAATTGGCAAAGAGGGTATGACCTTGTATCTCATTGTTAGCCGAAAAAAAAACACATCAATTGCAATGTTGTCTGTATACAGCTGTAAAGGTCCCAGAGCCCACAAATGGTGTAGAGATGTCAAAGTTGATGTTTATGTGCTTTGGTCTGTCTGAAAAGTCCCAAAGACCTTGCCCTTTTCTACCACACAAACTGCACCTCAAGCATAACTTGAAGAGACTGTCCAGACACATTGAACTGGGGTTGAAAAAGAAAAATGAAGTCCTGGATTGAGAGCCATTTGATCCTTCCACCACTGCAATTCTCGCCTTACAAACCCCATCACAGGAATTTGAAAGGGTGCAGGTGCTAAATACAAGAACTTTTTGGGGTTCCATTGGATTTGTGTGTGTAATCTGTTAACAAACTACACTTAAGTAAACTAAGAAAACAAACAAAAAAAAGAGAGCAAAAAGAAGAAGCCAAAAAGCAGAAACATCCACACTTTATTGCAAACAAATGAGCGCTTTCGTCTGGGTATACAAGGACTCCATCAAAATTAATACAAAATATGAAACACCCCCTCTTATACAGCACAAAAAGTCACACGATAAAATTCAATCAATTAAATAATCAAGTCAAGCTAAAATGAAGAAAAAAGGAAGATGTATGAATATAAATATATATGGACACTAGCAAAAACATGTGTAATTAAAACCACAAGCCAGAACTTAGACCTCAATAAACCTCAACCTATCAATGTATTAAAAATTGTAAGAACCTTTTGATGATAGATCTCATATTTTGAAACATGCTGAAATAGGGCATTATGTTCATTCTTTACTCTGAAGAATGACACATGATGATAAGGGTGGCTTAATGGCCAAGGTGCTTGCCTTACAAACACAAGGTGCAGGGTTTGAGTCTCACAAGGACAAATTGGCTAGGCTTAAAATGGCTCGCAAGGGCAGTTAGCTTAGTACTAAATTATGAACTAAGCTATGAACCTATGATTTAATATCCTGTTCTTCAGCATACAATTCGTTTTCCCTACATAAAAACACTTACATGATTGACAAGTAGCCAAATATATCACATTCATGGTTTTGCAGTCTGCATAGAGGTCAAAATTATAACCTTTCCCTGTAATCGGATACCTTGATTAATATATGCACATGCTTTACACGTTGTACAGGGTCTGGTTCCCATATGTCTAGATGCAACTTGTAACTCTTTCTTTCCTTCATGACAAAGGAGATCCTTAAGGTTCTTATTCCTCCTGAACCCAAATAACAGTACCTCACCTACAACTTGTCTCACCTTTTCATCAGAAAGCAAAATGTTCCAGTTTTGTATGTCACAGACAACACTGATGTTGCTGCTGTAGGTCAACATCAGTCTCATTTTATCATCCTGTATACGAATATTAAGAAAATATGAGGGCCATAGTTTTAGATTCATGGTTATTCAATGCATAAGAAAAGGTATTGGGGGGGGGGGGCTGGTTAATGAAACTGATTTTCAGGAATCCAAATGGATAATTGAACTTACAGCTCATTGGCTGCCAGGGCTTAATGATGTCATTCCTTTAAAACCAGCCTTAAAAAAGAGGAGGGTAAATTATTGATTTTGATTGGCTACGTACATCCTATAAAAGAGGTTTTGACTTGTTAACAAACTATCTGAAGAAGGATTTTACCGGAAAGCGCTCATTAAAGTTTTTTTTTTTTTTGTTTTATCACTGTTTTATGTGCGAGAAATAAAACGTTGGACTTTATATCCAGTGGTGGTTGCAGCCTTCTTTTCGTTTTGTTCATACTGTTTTTTGGCTGTGCAACTTTTGGTGAGGTCGTCTTGCTTGGTAGTGGATCTATTTTTAAAAATACTCGCATGTAAATAATTATAAAACTGTGCGGTTGAATGTAAAAACTGGAAAAATTCATCCAGCTTAGCCAAGCTGTCCTTCCAAAAGATGATAATGTCATCCAGAGAATGTCCGTAAAAGGTCCAACAGGTTCTGTATTCAGTAACCAAGCCTGTGCTGCAAGGGAGCAGGCTCCAAAGGAAAAGGAAACAAATGAGGTTAATTGAATACACCCTTGTCTCATCATTTGCCATTTTCTGATAGGCTGCTTAAGTTTAAATACATTGCATCTTATTTTGTATTGTGATCTGATGAAGCATAGAGATATGCGAAAGCTCTCATCATTTTATGCATTTTATTAAAGTGTCATTTATGGTCGTGGTTGGTCTGCTGTTCTTTTTTATCTATTGTTTGCTTGGCCCTCCAGCTTGAACATTTGGGAGTACTTGGTGGTTTTGTCTTTCAGGTTTGCTTGTTTTCCTCCTATACTCCACATGGCAGAAGGCACTCAGGTGGAAGACTACAATCTTGCCTCCAACCAACTACAACAAAAATGAAATAAACTAACTTGTATTCATGATAACCCCCTGTTGAAGCTGACGTTTGAAGATAACACTATACAATGCTACAAACGTTACCAAATGATTATAATGATTTTTATTAACATTGAGAGAGTCTGAGAATGATTTATACAAACTTAAATGTTTAACTTGACAACTTTTGCATTTAGAAGTGTGCTTCCACTTTCACATAGTTCCCACAGGCATGTGGGTGATATGCATGCCTGCCTGTGGTGAGGCACATTCAGTATTACTCAAAAAAAGGCAATGGATTAATTTAAATACTGGACTTAGTTATATAAAACTGATGTTAGAATATTTTGTGTCCTTAGAAGAACAGCTGTTGATGCATACGGTACAGAAGCATAAAGATTTACTGACACGCTACATATGAGACACACACATATCTATATATATATATATATATATATATATATATATATATATATATAGACCAAATTGATAACATACTCTCCAAATGTTTCCATTTATGAACCTAAGTCGTAACAAACTAAACAGAGAAAACTTCAGAGGGATTACCATGATTATAGTCAGGGTCAGGTGTTTGTCTGGCCTAAACAACGCCCACAGGTATCTCAGGCATCTGACATACATACTTTGATTCAAACTATATCCAGCAATGGGGAAGTACATCCTGCAGTGAATGATATCACATTGTCTAATATACCATCTAGTGTAACCAATGCTATTAGTTTGACCGTACAAAGTAATTCTTCCACACTTCCACCTAATCAACAAGCCGAACAAACAGGAGTGAGACCCAAGGTATTCTCTTCTTTTCAGAATGAAAATTTTTTACTGTTACCAGTGAAACAGCGCATGCCTGCAACGTTGAGGTTGAACAGCAGGGGTTGACAGAAGAGGCAACACTCATTCGACAGGTTTACATTTTTTTTTTCAATAATAATTCTTTATTATTTTTCAACTTAGTGATACAAAGATTTGAACAGAAAAAGAAAAAGAAAAAAAAAAAAACGGGTAATTTCCAAACAATGCTTCTAACCACAATTCTACAACATATGTACACTATTTACATGAATGCTTCCATCATTTAACAAAAAGGAATAGAGAAGAACATATGAAGAATCTTATCAGTAGGTCTAATATCTTGTAATAGTATAATTTCTGATGACATTTTGATTTTATAGTATATATGTCCAGGGGTTTAGCTGGGCTCGGTACATTAAGCCAGTAAAATATTAAAAATTTGTTCCCATATCCTCGGATTATTTATATTTTTGCTATGGTCATCGATTAATAATTTGTGGGCTAATACATGTTTTATCGCTAACATCTTGAAGTTGTCCCATGAAGTTTGAGATGGATTCAACCAATTTGTAGCTATGTAGAGTTTCATTAACAAAAAGATATTTATAAGTATGGTCATTTGGGATCTAGATAAATAGTTTGGAGGGATATGTAATGTCATAAATTCCCAAGAAAGCGTTGAATTTTGATAACCCATCTTTTGGAGTTGAAGTTTTAAAGAATTCCAAAGTTTATATATACATTTACAGCTCCAGAACATGTGAAGGAGGTCAGCAGTTTGATCTTTACAGTATGGGCATATAGGAGGATTTTTAGAGTTAAATTTATGCAAGCTAAGTCGTGTATAATAAGCATTATTAAGTATCATGAGTTGGGTAAATGTTAACTTTTGAAGAGAAATTGATTTTACTGTTAAATTAATTGCTTTTATTATTTTACTTTCTTCAATCAATGGTATTTTTTCTTTCCAATAATTTGACAAAAGGACTTGATTTTGATATTTAAAGCCTTTTATCAGTTTACATGTAGATGTTATAAATTTGGTATCTTGTAGAAGGGCTTGCCATAGATTTGTACATTTCGCTAAATCCTCATTGTTAATGCTAAAATCTTTAAAGTAGCTTATGGATATTTCTTTAATCTGTCTCAATATAACAGAGTATGATTTGGGAAGATTCATTTCCTATCTTAATTCATGAGTCGAATATTTGAGATATGGGTACATATCAAAAAGAGTTAAATTGATTATAAGTGGAAAATTTTTTAGATCTATTAGTTGATTATTAATTCTCAGGTTAGGATTCCTATGAAAAGGTTGGAAGGTCATCATATGTTGAATAATATTTAACGATCTACAGAGATTTTGTAATAATGTTATATTTATTTTAATGTGTTCCATTATAGCATATGATTTAAACGTGTCTTTTCCTAGGAAAGGTAATGATTTAGTATTAATATTCAGACTTACAACATGTTTGTAATACAGTTTTAACCAATTTGGTGACCATTTATTACTACGTGTATCATAATTAGCAATTCTTAAAATTCTATTAGAATTTATTATTAAATAGTATGTTTCAAAGTTGGGTAAGTCTAAACCCCCTGTATTTTTCGGGGTCATCAATTTGTCGCATGATAGTCTGGTTTTCCTTGGTTCCCACATAAATTTAGCAGATTCCGTGTGAATTTGTTTAAAGAACTTCTTAGGGATTAGAACTTGAGTAGATCTGAACATATATAATAATCTGGGTAATACGTTCATTTTAATAATTGAGACCTTCTCTAGTGGTGGTAATTTCACATAATTCCATCTCCTTAAGTCAGATAGAATGTGATCCCAATTTAGTTTAATGTTATTGATATAAAAGTCTTTATTATCTGTGGAAAATGTAATACCTAAATATTTAATCTTTTCTTCAGATTTTACTTGCCCTATCAATGGTAAAAGTGAAAAGGGTTTTGGAGTTTTTAAAGGAAACAAATTGTTTTTTTTTTAAGGTTTATTTTATAGTTAGATATTACTGCAAAGTCCTCAACCGTTTTTAATAGTTTTTGGGTATCTGAAACTGGTGTTGTACAGTATATATTAAGATCATCCGCAAAAGCAGCCATAGAAATCTTGGTACCATAAAGTATTGGGGCATTATGGTATATATGTTGTTTAATGTGTAAAAATAAAGGTTCTAGATATAAATTAAATAATAGGGGAGATAAAGGACAGCCTTGGCAGGTACCATTTTTAATTTGAATCCTTTTAGAAAAGTTTTTATTGATATATAAAGATGTATAAGGATTATTATATAATATTTGTAATATTAGGATAAACTCGTGAGGTATGTTAAAACATGGTAAAATATCAAATAGAAACTTTATGCTAACTCTATCAAAGGCCTTTTGTGCATCAATAATAAGTGCATACATATTTAAATTCCTTTGATTGGCATACGAGATTAACGTATGAAGTGTTAAAGTATTGTCACTGGTTTGTCTAGCAGTTAAAAAAACAGCTTGTTCATTAGATATTATTAAATTTGTTATCTTCTTCAATCTATTAGCTAGAATAGAAGTCAGGATTTTCGTATCTATATTTAAAAGTGAAATGGGCCTATAATTATCTGGGTTTTGAGAATCCAAATTTTCTTTAGGTATAAGAATTGTTTTGGAAGCATTAAAGTGAGGGTTATTAATTTTATTATTGATTATATAATTAAACGTATATGACAGTATTTTACCAAAAGTATTACAAAAAGTTTTATAAAACTCTGCGGTAAGACCATCTGGGCCCGGCGCTTTATTGGATTTCAACTTTTTAATTGTATTTATTATTTCTTCAGCGGAAATTGGTTTAATTAAATCTTTCTGGGAGTTATCATCTATTTTCGGGAAATACATTTTTTGTAGAAAGTCATTATTAATCATATTTGTAAGTGATTCATCTTGTTCACCATAAATTTGGGAGTATATCAATTCAAAGATATTTATAATATCCTCAGATTTTGTGTACAGTTTGTTCTTGAAAAATATTTCTGGAATTTGAGAGGGTGATTTAGATTGGTTAATAATCCTTGCTAATGCCCTTGATGGTGTTCGAATATGGTTAGCATATCTTACAAGCATTTTATTTTCATGAAATGTCAACCTGTTATTTTGAATCAAGAAAAGGTCTTTCTGACATTTTAATAATTCCGTTTCTGTTTGTCTGTTATGATTCTGGATTAAATCCTAATCTAGTGTTTTAATTTTAGTCTCTAACATTTGTATATCTCTGAGTTGGATTTTTTTACAGTACGAGGCTTTTTGAAGAAATTTCCCTCTTACCTGAGCTTTAGATAACACCCATTCAATATCAGGTATATGTTGCTGTTGAGTTAATTTAACTAGTAAGGAATTGAGAATGTCTTGAATTTCTTGGATTATTTCTCCTTTATTTAACAAGTTTGGATTTAGAGACCAATTATAGCCCCTATGTGGTAGACTGTTTCTAAGGTCTTTAGTAAAATTTAATGTAATCTTAGAGTGATCAGATAGATAACGAGCTTGAATAGTTACTAATGGATCAAGATTAATCAGTGTTTCTGAAATAAAAAAAAAGTCTATTCTAGACCACATTTTATGACAAGTTGAATAAAATGTGAAATTATTTGTGTTAAGAGGATTGTTAACATATTTAAAGGGATCATATAATTTAAAGTCATACTTAATTTCTCTTCGTGCTAATACTGCTTGACTATTAAATGACCTTTGTGGACTTGATTTATCCAATTTAGGATTCTGATAGGCATTCCAGTCCCCTCCTATAATTATATAGTTATTATTATATTGGTTTAAAACAGGATAGAGTGATGCTATGAAAGAGTGTTGATTATTACATGGTGCATATATGTTGAGAAGTATAATGGGTTTATCGTAAAGAGTAGAAGAATCACATAGCACCATCTTCCCTCTTTATCAATTTTAGAATCTAGTATTTTTTCTCGGTATTGATTTTTAATAATTATCGTGACCCCCGCACTATTAGTTTTTCCTTCCAAGGCTATAATTTCTCTTATCCATTTTTTCTTTTTAATATCAGTCCATTGATCATTGGTCAAATGAGTTTCTTAAATTAATATAAAACATGCTTTAGCTTGCAGAAATAAATGGAGAAATAATTTCCTCTTTTTCAAGTTCTGGAGCCCTTCAGTATTCTATGAATCTATTTCCCATATTCCAAAAACCTTATTTTGCGTAATTATTCTATAAATTGGAGAAAATTTAATAAATTTGGTTGAATTTTGGACATATGTACTCTATGAAAGCATTCTTGAAATCCCGTCCCATACCAGTGCCTACCCACTATACCCCTGGACCAGGACATATATAGGTCTTTAACGTAGTAAAACACTATAAAGATTAATAAGATTGACACATGTATCTTATGCAAGTTAAAATATATAAAATAGGTAACATATAAAAAAACCTATATAATCTACAACTATGTCTACAAAGCCTAACCTATACATTCCCTATTGAACACTACTATTCATCTACATTTCTTGCTCTGACTGAATGAGTCAGAGCAAAAACATAACAAAAATATGAGTATTATCACTCATCTCGATTAAGCTTACAATGTCTACTTTAATAGTAATATTTTAGTATATCACTAGAAAATATTCCCAGATTAACGAAACCGTTATGTTCATGAAATATACCACAAACTAGTTTAACCTTGATTATATGTGTACCTACATTTAAACCTAGAATCCAATATGGGACACTAACATCAGGTATAGATACATTAAGCAACCTGAATTCGATCTAAAATGTCTTTCTATTATTTGAAGAAAAGACTATACAAAATTTTCTAAATCGGACCTATATAGGTAAATAAACATATATATATATATATATATATATATATATATATATATATATATATATAGAGAGAGAGAGAGATTCAATAGCCTAGTCCCTACTAATCTTAAGTCATTAAACAAGTCATCATTATTTATCCCTTTTCAGAAAAATCAAGTTTAACAAAAAACTTATTTAAAACTGAAAAAAGTTATATCAATAAATAACAAAAGGATTTAGCTTTCAACCTTTGGACACCAAAGCTTCCATAATTATAAAGCTATATAACATATACCTGGTGTCATATATACCACTAATATATGTTAAACATATTTTAAATGGTCCTATCTGCTACATTGGTAAGACAGAAATCGACAACACTGCTTCATACTACTATACACTATAAGAATATTACGTGTAACAAAATAGCTGTAAACATGTTAATTTCTTAGAAAGATTAAATAATCTCTTACATTGTACTCTAAAACCTAAATAAAGAAAAGTGCAATATCCAATTTTATCAGCTATCTCAGTGTGCTTAACCACAAGATTATCATACTATTGTTCAGTAAATTCCATATTTAGTAATATATATGCAAGTGATTTCTGTTGAGGGTCTTAATAAACTGGATTAGATTTTTAAAAAAGTTAAATCAATATATGTGAAACATGCTTATCAACTGGTTCCGTATATTATGTATACACTGCTTAGAACCTCAGCAATAGTAGTTTACTAATCATTAGTACAATATCTGTTTTACCCTAAGGAATGTTCCATGCATACAGTTATGTCCCTATATATTTACATAGGTTATGCACTTACTTGTTTCTGGGTCTAATAACTGTGAGTTTATGTGCTTATTACATTAAAAGAAACTTCAATTACTGTTTATTTTATCTTGTCCAGTCCTAGAAAAGTACAGTTTTGTACCTACCATAAATGTAGATGTTCGAAGATCCACATTGCTGCAGTCCTTACACTTGGGTAGTCCGCTGTCCTCGGTCGGCCCGAATATCAAAGTATAAGGCTGATGTCGGTCAAGGCGCATTTGACTGACATCAGGACGTCAGGGTACAAATGCGCATGACCGACGTCATATCCTCAGTCTTTTCTTGCCCCAGATGTCAGAAGACCCTAGAAATAAAGGCCAAAACCAAAAGACAGCAAACCAACAACCAACCATCCTAGCACTAAAAATATGTACAATATATACAATGTACACCCTATTTACAACCCAACCCACACAACCGCCTCTAACTACAGAGGGGAAGGAGGGAGGGTAAATTGGACTGCAGCAATGTGGATCTTCGAACATCTACATTTATGGTAGGTACAAAACTGTACTATGTTCTTCATCTCACATTGCTGCAGTCCTTACACTTGGGTAGAATCCCAAAGCAGAGGTAAGGGAGGATGGTCAAACTATAAGGAAGCAGGAGCTGCCAAAATGCCCTACAAAACAGCAGTGGCAAAACCAGCCCTGGATTTAGAGTAAAGTGATAGGTGATAATGCCTAGAGAAAGTATGCACTGAACTCCAAGTAGCTGCCTCCAAAATATCCTTAGTTGCCACCCCCCTCAAAAAAGCCGTGGAAGTGGCAGTAGCCCTAGTGGAATGAGGCCTAATCCCAGCTGGAATTTCCTTGCCATGATGGGAATAACAGAAAGCAATGCAAAACCCAATCCAATTAGAAATAGTTTGTTTCGACACAGGCTTGCCCTGAGAACTCAAAGCAAAAGAAACAAATAACTGCTGAGACTGCCTGAACCCTTTAGTTCTGTCCAAATAATACCGCAACTGCCTGTGTACATTGAAAGTGTGCAAAATCTTTTCCCCTTTATTTTGGGGGTTTGCATAAAAAGTTGGCAAATGAATAGTTTGGTTTAAAGCCACACTAGAAACCACTTTAGGCATAAAGGAAGGATTAGTACGTAAAGATACCCTATCCTTATGGAAAATTAAGAAAGGCTCAACCGCCATAAGGGCCTGCAACTCAGAAACCCTTCTTGCAGAGGTAATAGCCAACAAAAAAGCAGTCTTCCATGATAAATATTTCAATTCAGCAGTAGCTGCAGGCTCAAAAGGTTGTAGAGTGAGTTTCTCCAACACAAAATTGAGATCCCAAGCAGGAGTAGGAGCTCTTCGTGGGGGTCTTATATTCTTTGCCCCTCTAAGAAATTGCTTGAACAAAGGATGAGAAAACAATGGTGGGTCACAATCATAGTGAGCCGAAATTGCTGCAGCATGAACCTTAATAGAAGAGAAGGACAAACCTTTGTCCAGTAACTCAGTAAGATATTGAAGAGCCACACTCAAATTAGGCTCAGAAACATCAAAATCCTTTGCTGCACTCCAAAATAAAAATCTCTTCCATTTATCTGCGTACCCTTTCCTTGTACTAGGTCTTCTAGCTTCTAAAATAACATTCAAAACTTGCTGTGGAAGTGGAGGCCCACTATGGTTCAAGGCAGAATATGCCAGGCTGTTAGGTGCAGAGAGTGAAGCTTGACATTGAGCAAATGACTGTCCTCCTGAGACAACAGGTGTGGAATCGAAGGCAAAGGCCATGGAGGTTTCCATACCAGGCTTCTCAGTAATGGGTACCAATGCTGTCGAGGCCAATCTGGAGCTATCAAAATCATCCTTGGCTTGTCGTGTCTGGCCTTTAGTAGTACCTTTGGGAGGAGAGGCAGAGGCGGAAAGGCATACACATGAAGATTGCTCCAATTGAAAGAAAGAGCATCCACTTTCCAAGCTGTGGGATGAAACCTTTTGTGCAAAACTTTGGCAGCTGGTGGTTTAGTGGAGAAGCGAACAGATCTATGTCTGGAGTTCCCCATGACACTGTCAATTTCTGAAATACATGAGGATCCAATTTCCACTCGTGGGGATCCATAATTTGTCTGCTCAACACATCTGCTAAGGAGTTCTGTGCTCCCGGCAGAAACCTTGCCTGAAGATTTAGCTGTAAACTGAGAGCAGTCTCCCACAAAATCATTGCTTGCCTGCATAGGGGATAAGAATGTGTTCCGCCTTGCTTGTTGATGTACCACATGACGGTTGTGTTGTCTGTTAGAATCAACACCTGCCCTGGAAGAAGTAAATCCTTGAAAGCTATTAATGCAAACTGGACTGCTAACATCTCTTTCAAGTTGATATGTAGATGTTGTAGTCTAGCAGGCCACTTGTCTTGTATCCACTTTCCATTCAGATGAGCTCCCCAAGCTTTGTCTGAGGCATCTGTCGTTAGAATCTGACTCGCCTCTGGCCGGGTCACAGAGAGTCCCTTGTTTAGGTGACATTCCTGAGCCCACCACAAAAATTCCTTTTGAATGCAAGGTATTATTTGAATGACAGTGTCCAAATCCTGGCAGTGCTGTGTCCATACATTTTTGAGATACCATTGTAGCTTCCTCATATGCAGTTTGGCATTGGGAAGCACCAGAATACAAGATGCCATGAACCCCAAGGCTTGAAGGACTGTCCTTGCAGTCAGCCTGGACTGATGAGACAACTGATGAAAGTAAAGGGAAAGATTATTTTGTTTGTCCGGGGTCAAAAAGGCCATCTGGGATGCTGTATTCAGTCTCACACCCAGAAAGCACATGTCCTGAGAGGGTACTAGACTGGACTTTATTTCGTTCACAGAATACCCCAGGCATCTTAGCACTGCTATTACATAATCCAAATGATGAAGAAGCTCGTCCCTTCCTTGAGCCAGAATCAGGCAATTGTCCAAATAAGGATAGATCTGTATTCCTTTTAACCTGAGGAAAGCTATCACTGGAGCCAGAACTTTCATGAACACCCTGGGCGCAGTAGATAAGCCAAAGGGCAATGCAGAGAACTGATAATGAGAAGTCCCAGCTCGAAAACGCAGATACTTCCTGCAACTCAGTCTGATAGGAACATGAAGATAAGCCTCCTTGAGATCCAAAGTTACCATCCAATGATCTTTGCCCAGCAGAGGTAAAAGCTGCTGTAACGTCAACATTTTGAACTTGGGAATGTCCAGATAAGTGTTGAGGATAGATAAGTCCAAAATTGGTCTCCACGTGTTCCCTTTCTTTGGTACTAGGAACAGGCGAGAATAAAATCCTAGGCCCACTTCTGGCATAGGGACCGGCTGAATGGCCCCTATTTGGAGTAACAGAGAAATTTGCTTGTGAGCCTCTATTCTTTGTGGAGGAGGAACGTCTGGCATGCCCTTGAAAGGAGGCAAGGTATGGAAATAAAACCTGTAACCGTGGTGAATGATATCCAATACCCATCTGTCTTGGGTAATTAAACTCCAATTTTCTTTGAAAAGTGCCAACCTTCCTCCCAAAGGTGCTGCCAGACGAGAAGGTTCTGGCAGCTGAAAAGGTAGGTCATTGGGTCTGTTTACGAAAGGACTGACCCCTGCCCTCACCCGAAGACTGTGCAAGAGAACTCCCTGTCCTAGGCCTGAAAGAGCCCTGAGCTCTGCCCCTACCACGTCTAGATCTACCCCTAGACTGGGAAGCATAAGAAGGATACGTCCACCCCTTAGTAGGCCAATTTCTACTAAACTTTGGAGGCTGAACCTGTAAAAAATCTTTAACAGTCTGCATAGACTTAGCCTTGTCTTCCATTTTCTTTAAAACTGTCTCAACAGGAGAACCAAACAACACATCAGATTGTAAAGGAGCATCTAAAATCCTTGTTTTAACATGGTCAGATAAATTCTGATCCCTCAGCCAGGCGTGCCTGCGAAGAACTGACCCAGTGGCAGCCACCCTAGACGAGGCCTGTACAGCATCAAAACCACATTGCAAAGAATGCTTACCCACCTGTTCAGAAACATGCACTAAATCTTGCAACTCTTTACAATCAATACCTTCCGCCAGAGCATCAACCTTAGACTTCAATTGTGAAAGGAGATAGTTTTGGTATTTCAACATGTGAAACTGGCAATTCAAAGCCCTCATAGCTAGAGTGGAAGAAGTATAAACTTTCTTTCCCCATCTATCCAAAGCCCTGGCCTCTTTATCTGAAGGAACCGGATTCTTGACAACAGAAGCCTTAACACCTTTAGGCCCCTGACTAACAGTTTCCGGGTCTGCCCTAGGACTCTTAAAAAGATACTTAAGAGCTTCAGGCACCCTGTAATACCTATCCGGTTTAACAGGAGCAGGAGGCAAAGAATCAGGATTAAGAGAAGCCTCTGTAAAAACATCTTCCACCACATCCAAAACAGGAGGTATAGCCAAAGGCCTATGCTGGGGTAAAACAAAAATTCCCTAAGCCTTTTCCTGGAATCAGAGAAGTCCTGACCTTCCCACTTAAAATGCTCCCTCATGGAATGAAGAGTTTCTGAAAAAGAAAAATCCTCAGGAGGAGAAGCAGAAGGAGTAGAATCATCCACATCAGAATCAGAATAAGGAGAATACTCCTGCAAGTCTTCAGCCGAAGACTCTGAAACATCGAAGCCTGCTCAAAACTCCCTAGCTCAGGCTCCACCCTAGGTCTCTTATCAGGAGGGGGCAAAGAACCCCTAATCAAAGTAATCAAATCTTCTGCCATTTTAAGCATATGCTTCTTGGGCACAGTTCCTGAAGAACTAGGGGTGACACCAACTGAAGCTAAACCTAGCTTGCCTCTGGGAGAAGCCTTGGAAACAGAAGGAGAGGGCCTAACCACCTTAGGAAGGGAGGGGAGTATAGTAACCTGAGAAGCCCCTTCAGCCTGACCTGCCTCCTGAGAGGCCACATCCTGCAATAACAAAGTCTCTCCCTGGGATCCCAAAGAAACCTCCGGTGGAACCACCGGCTCCACCGACACCTCTAAAGAACCGGCGTCCGGTACGGACGGTTCTTCCAGCCTAGGCTTAACTGCTTTGTCCTTGCGCTTCTTCGAAGAAGCGGGCGTCGGAGCATCCGACGGCATTTTATAATTGCACCGCTTCCCGAAGACTAACCTGGCACAATCTAACCTTCTCTTTATAGTGCGCTTATTGAATCTAGCACAAGAGCGACACCCAACAATGTCGTGCTCAGGCCCTAAACAAGGAATACACAAAGTATGATAGTCTCTATGCGGTATCTGCTTCCCACAAGAAATACAATTATTCACTTTTTCTGACATCCGGTAAACCACTGAGGCAAGAAAAAACTAAAATATTCCCCAACGGGGTACTTAGCCAACTTTGACTCGGTCTGAAACTCCGGAATCGAAAAATTTCAGAACGCCATCCGGCACTTGCAAAGCTGCTTCTGCATCGGACCATGCGGCAAAAAAGACTGAGGATATGATGTCGGTCATGCGCATTTGTACCCTGACGTCCTGATGTCAGTCAAATGCGCCTTGACCGACGTCAGCCTTATACTTTGATATTCGGGCCGACCGAGGACAGCGGACTACCCAAGTGTAAGGACTGCAGCAATGTGAGATGAAGAACATCTGTTTTTCAGATTTCCGAACGTCCATACCATCTGATGACTTCACGATGGGGGACTCCTTAAGCAGCCGGACTCCCGGAAGCACCACATCAAAAAAACGCACCCTCTGAGGCAGCAAAAGCATTTCCGCTTCATTCATGAAGTAGTTTAACTTCGTGAAGGCGGTAAATCGTCAGAAGTACCTCTCGGACACCAAACAGCTGAAAACAAAGTCCTTATCTGATCAAACAACAGCCTAATAGAAGAAAATAGCAAACAAAGGGAAACCAAGACCTCGACTTGTAGCAGGAGGTAAATCCGACCTTCGATGTCATGGACTTCTCATCGGAAGACCATACTAACTCTCTGAAGCAGGCAAACTCTTGAAAACGCCAAAAATGTACATTTAGCTTCTTTTTTTGTTGTAAGAGAATATCTAGACCCATCAACTGTAAATATTAATGTATTTGGGTACTTCATTTGAAATTTTGTTTTTTGATAAAAAACTTACAGTATGGGGATAGTGATTGTCTGGCTTGTCTAATTTGCAAAGGCAAGTCTTTAGCCAAAGAAATTCTGTTATTTTTCCACAGAATGGAGCCTCCATTTTTCTTTACCATTAATAATATATTGTTGACATCTTGAAAGTTAAGAATTTTAACATAAACAGGTCTTGGTATATTCGAAGCTTGAGATTCTCTCATGGCTCTGTGGGCTCTCTCTATTATTTGTTTTGCAGTTTCAGAGTCATTGAATAATGTTGTAAGTATTTGTGTAATAGATGGGATTAGATCATTATATTGTACAGATTCCGGTATACCTCTAATGATTATATTGTTTCTCCTGGATCTCGCCTCCAGATCAATAATTTTAGCTTGTATAGACTGAATGTCCAGATCCTGTGCATCAGCTATTTTGGCAAGGAATGTTAATCTGTCTTCGTTCTCAGTGATTCTAGCTTCAGTTTTGTCCATTCTTTCGAGCATTTGGCTACAGGAGATTCCAAAGGCTTGGACTTGATTAGATAGTTCTTTCAAAGCTTCTTGAATAGGAAGTAAAGCAGCTTTTATATCTTCCATGTTTGCCAGCTGGTCTGGTTTATTTTTATTCCCTGGTTTTGGATGTTCCTGTTGTTTTGTTATTTTCTATCTTTTCGAATTTAAATCTTTCTCCGGTGATAGAAGTTCTGAAAGTTTAGTTTTTGTAGTTGAGGTGTCCATATTTTTGTCTTCTTTCGACATTATAGATCAATGCTGAAGCTGCTGTAGCTTGATTGTAGATAGGCCAACTGTTCTGAGCACACGGTTCCTTTGTTTAAGACTCTCTTCAAAGTCAGTTAATCTGATATAATCCTGATAGAGTTATTAATTTTCCAGGTTCTTTCACCTCTTGTAGGATACTTAGGTGAAGTTAAAGTTGTTCTTGTCCAAAATTAGTTAACTAGATCATGATATAGCCTCTGGGTTAAAATTTTCTCCGTTTATATGAAGAGCTGTAGATTAGCAGTGTTTACAGAATGGCAGCCATCTCTGAATCAAAAAGGTTTACATTTAACAGGAGGATCCAACAGTGAAGGATCTAGTGCTGAATTTGTTGGACTATGTGCTCGATTCTTGTGAACTTGCTTTATTGAATAAAGGACTTTCCTTTATTCCTTCTACTCAGGCTAAAGTAAGTAATGTACTCACTGACATTAGAAGCTTTGCTCATAATGTCACTTTAAAATTAAATGTTTAACACAGGCTAAGCATGATGTTTCAGACTACCAGAAACCTAGTATGTATACACCAATGTTACCTGCACATATAGATCTTTTTGTGAAGACTTGTGAAAAAGAACTTTGTGATGCCTTAGATACACCTCATGACATAGGATTTTATAACATGAGTATGTCTGAAAGAAAATCTTTACAACATTTACAAACTTTACATAGTGTGGTTATCAGGCTAGCCGACAAGGGAGGCACCATGGTCATGCTTAATCAGACTGAATATGTAGCAGCAATGTTAACTTTGCTGCAAGATGATGAAACCTACCTTAAAATTTATGGCTGTCTACTTAAGAGAATGTTATGCAATATTCATGACTGCTTTTATGACTCTTTAATGTGAAGATTTACTAATGAACAGTTATATAATTTTTTAAATGTGGATAATCCTGTCATACCTATAAAAGGACTGCCAAAAATTCATAAATCTGCCACTAAACCACCGATGACGTCCATAGTGTCTGGGGATGGCTGGGCCACTGAGCCACTATCTATTTATTTGGAAAGTAAATTAAAAACATTAGTTTCCCAAATACCCACAATATTAAAATATACTATGCATTTTTAAGTGACTTGAACAAGTGCTTACAATCTGTTACTTCTAGTTCTTATTTATTGGTCACTTTAGATGTTAAGGACTTGTTTACTTGTATTGCCAATACCTATGGGGTTGAGGCAGTAAGAGAGATATTAACATCCAATTCTCTGTTTGATAATGATATGGTTCATTTATTGTGTACATTTATTGAACTAATTTTAGAAACTGTTTCTGTGTTTGAGGGACAGTTTTATTTGCAGAAATGGAATGTCGCCATGGGCACCCCATGTGCAAATACATATGCTAACCTGGTCATGCATTTTTGGGAAACTAATAATCTCTTTATCCATACAGCCTTTGCACAAGTGAAATTTTACAGACGTTTTGCTGACGATATTTTTTTGCTGTTGGAAGGCGATGAAAATTCCCTACATGACTTTGTTAAGAAGCTAGAATCCACTACCGATTTCCTTAGGTTTACTGTTAACTGTTCCAATGTTGAAATTGAATTTTTTGATGTGTTGTTTAAAAAGACATTGAATAATAATATTTCTACTATTTTGTACCTTAAGCCTTTTGAAGGAATAGCTTATTCAGCAAAGGGAGCATGCACCCTAGACATATGTTTCCCAACATTGTCAAAAGTCAATACATGAGGGTGTCCAGGATACGCAAGGAAGATGGTACATTTGAACAGTAAGCCACCAATCTATCTAGACTATTTCAGGATAGAGGTTGCAACACACATATGGTTAACAGCATACATAATGATGTCTCAGTTTTAAGGTAATCTAATTAGAGCAGTCCTATAGATATAGAACAGGTCTACACAAGGTGGTCTAATAGACCCTTTGTGTCGTTTAACACAAGATATACTAGTGATATTAGTATCACATGGAGAGTTATGGATAAGAACTGGCATTTCTTAACCATGGACACAAAAACAGTTAAGATTGTAGGAGACAGACCCACATATACATATAGTAATTGTTGCAATCTTAAACGTTTACTATGTGACACCAGAGAACATCATAACCTAGTTGATAGAGTGGGTACGTATCCACCCATGTGGGTGGTGTAAGATCTGTAGATATAGTAGTAAAGAAAAATAATTTATATACCCACAGATGCACTTTATCTTCAAACCCAGATTTTATGCTGATTGCAACTCCATGAATGTTATATATTTGGCCACCTGTAACTTATGTTCATGTTTTTACATAGGCAAAACGGTACAAAGATTTCGTGACAGGGTTAACAGGCATTTATAGGAGATAAAGACTAAGAATGTGAATAATGCTCTGGCTAAACATATTATAGATTTGCCAGAGCACAATTTTAGTTTTAGGATTGTACAATTTCTACAAAGTAATATGAGAGGGGGTGATCTTAATAACACGTTGGAGCTACTAGAACTACATTAGATTCTTAGGCTACAGGCCCATAGATATCCTGATATTAATGCCAATGTTAGTATCAAGCCTGTGCTGCAAGGGCGTAGGCTCCAAAGAAAAACGAAATGAATGAGTTTAATTGAATACACCCGTCTCATTATTTGCTGTTTTCTGATAGGCTGCTTTAAGTTTACATACATTATATCTTATTTTGTATTGTGAACTGATAAAGCATAAAGATATGCGAAAGCGCTCATCATTTTATTAAAGTGTCTTTTATGGTCGTGGTTGGTCTGCTGGTTTTTTATCCATTGTTTGTTTGGCCCTCCAGCTTGAACATTTGGGAGTATTTGGTGGTTTTGTCTTTCAAGCTATTAAAATGTAGTAATGAATTAGAATAAGTCGGTTGCCTGTACAGAGAGGATTCAAACTGATGGATATTACTATTTTTAAAAATACTCACATGTAAATAATTAAGCCTATCAGTTTGACTTTCCATGGTAAGCCTTATAAAACTGTGTGGTTGAATGTAAAAATTGGAAAAATTCATCCAACCTAGCCAAGCTGTCCTTCCAAAAGATGATAATGCCATCCAGATATGGGCATAAAAGGCCCAACAGGTTCTGTACTCAGGTGTAAAAAAAAAAAATATTTTCCCATTGAGTTAGCATTATATTTGCAAAAATGGGGGTGCAAGTTGCCCCCATAGCCACCCATTTAGTCAGCTTGAACAATTGGTTTTCAAAAATAAGGAAGTTGTTTTCCAGGACTACTTCCATAGGTGTCCTTATTGTGAGTATTTTAATATGATCTAGATTTGTATTGTGACAAAGAAAATTGTAAAACCATTCTAAGCCCTCCTCGGGGGGATCACAGAAAATAGGTCACAGATGTCAATGGTGACTAACACAGGATCATCAGTATAAAATTCATCTGTCACCTTAGACAGGAAGTCCCATGAGTCTTTAAACAAATATGAACATCCCATTGACCATCAATTGAAGGGAGTATTAATGTACTTGGCAATGGGAAAGGTCTTGAAGGCCTTCACATCAACTATAGGTCTTAAAGGGGGATCCTCTAAGCTTCTGTGTATTTTAGGGATCCCAAAGATGGAAGGTTGGGGACCTGGGGTGAGGCACCTTTAAAAAACTATGCTCAACTATGGTAATTTGGTAATTCTTAAGAAGATCATCTAATAATCAATAATCCTATATGCTATGTTCATTTCATTCTTGGGTAATTTCTTCATATGTATCAGTGAAAAGTGTAGTAAACATCTGGCTGATGTAGTCATTAGCATTCATGACCAGTAGACTCCCACCCTTAAGTTTCTTGACCCTGACCTGTTTGTCGGAGGAGATGTTCTTTAATAGTTGTTCCTCTCTGGCAGTTAAATTTGAAGGGGCACTATCTCAGATTTTTTGTTAGAGAAGTTTGTTTACATTTTAGTACTGTGTAAGTCACATGTTCACCTTGAGAGAAGGCTTTCAAAGAGCCTTTTTAGCATACTGCAGGTCAGATTACACAAACTCTCAGTGAGGGTTGTTGGAGGAAGTGCTTAGAACTTACAGTTGCAGTTTGTCCTTTTGTATTTTCCTTCCCCCACTCATGAGCAATTAAATTTGCTGAATGACTAGATTTTACTCAGCTATAGATGCTATCTTGTCACACACAGACCTGGAGGCTCTTTAGCAATGAACTGATAGCTACTTTACTATGCACTTAGTTTTGCAAAAAAAAAAAAAAAATGTGTCTGATAATTATTCAAGCCTAGGCAATAGTATTTTTCATGCTTGTTGCTACAAATCATTTTCCCTCCACTGGCAATTATTTTTATATGGTCTGTTATTATTATTGCTTGTTAGTGTGTGTACTGATGTAGGTCACTCTTATAATCAGACAAACTTTCCCTAATTTTACAACACAGCATTGCTTTGGACAGTGGTACCTTGCAAAGAAACATGTTGAGTAACAAATGTCCAAACATTCTAAAATAATAAAATATTTTGCATCTTTTCTCTAAAAATGTCATGCAGCTTTGGAACTGAATCTAATCACTGTTCTAAAAGTATTTTCTCATTAGCTGATGCTGTATGTTGTCCTTTGGAAATCACACCATAACTATTCGTCTAATAGTGATCCTACTGGATTTCTTTTCTCACTTTTTTCTATCATTCATTGTGGTTAAAATGTTTTCAACTTTCACATCTTTCCTGAATGTTTGACTGAAGTACAGTTTACACTAACTAGCATTTGAAAGTTGAAGCAAATGCAGTCTATACATTTCCCCATAAACTTTTCAGTACCTTTCCTAGTATATTACAGTAGGTAATTAGAGAGCTACTTTTTTACTAAGGCAGTAAAAAGTGCTGAAACCAAAATCTCATGCCATCGATAACTCTATTTTTACAGGTTACAGTAGCTACTTTTCTATGCATGCATGTATGTATGTATGTATGTAACACAATCTATGTTTATATTCATGTGGTTTGAAAATAACAGCCTCTACATGTGTTACTAACAGACTTGAAATTCCAGGCATTCTTGAATGTCTATAAATTTCAGATATGCTACATATCTGACAATGCAGGTCTTTTGGTGAAACTGCATATGCAGTGCAAATAACTGTTTCAGAAGTGCACTTCAAGGTTACTACTGTCATTGTAAACTCGTATGTTACCTGCTTGA
Organism: Protopterus annectens; assembly: GCF_019279795.1. NCBI lineage: Eukaryota > Metazoa > Chordata > Ceratodontiformes > Protopteridae > Protopterus > Protopterus annectens. Next base: position 477,103,083 of record NC_056731.1, read on the forward strand.
TAGCAAAATGGTTAATGGGTGTAGCCAACTATTGTTTGGGAGACATGCTCTCTTCAAAAACAGTATTTACATGTGGTATCCCACAGTGGTCAATTCCAGAACCACTTGTCACTGGTTTACTTCTACAGTGTTAAGGCTGACATCAAGAATTTGTAGCTGACCAAGTTTGGAGTTGTTGCTACCTCACCATCTGACTTCCAGATTTTTCAGAAGGGACTAGCATGCAGCAATAAGTGGTGCTTGGAACACAGCCTAAAACTACACGCCAAGAAATGCAGCACTAGCACTACGTCTTTAACCAAAACTGACTCGGTCATTAGGGACCTGAGGACTTTCACAGACAATTAGGTATCCTTTGGTCATTATATATCCACTAATGCTAGGAAATCCTTTAACCTAATCACCAGGTGTGATTAATAGAGTATAATGTCCCCAATGGTATGTGCTTGCCTAAGCACATGACCTTGAGAGGCTGCATTGTTTCCTCATTACAATAATCAACTGTATGTGTTTCTTGAGCTACCCAGACAGCCAGCACTTTGTCTTTTTTCTGTTTTCCTATAGCCTCTGGAGAGGTAATCTCCGTCTAATTTCCATAGCTTCAAAGGATCCAGTCCACTGTCACTTAATGTACATCAGCAGAACTAGCAACATTGTAAACACCTGTTCAAGAAAACTCATCTTCTACCATAACATAAATAGGTCCTGCTGGCAAGATAGCTATATATCTCAGAGATCCCCCCATTAACAAAATAGACTTCCTTTGGATATACAGCAAAGTAGCTCCCTGATCCTCTTTAAGCATAACCTGGATGTATGGATGGTCAATCACAATTACAGCCCAGGTCTGGCCCCTGAAGCTGCCATTGAAAGAGGCCTAAGACTAGATATAAATTAGTCATGCACTGGGTACTTACAATATGGGATATTGTGGCTAGGCTAGCAATGTTCCTGTAGATCAATAGCCTACAGTTAACCCCTTGAATCTATGAACCTAACTGTGCACAATTCTTTAATTTTGGCATCACCACATGCTAGCTAAGTAGTAACCTTGACCAGATCTATTAATCACGTCTGCACATCGGCTACATGATAGCATCACATAACATAGTGTTGTGTAGTTCAGAGAAGTGACAAAACCTAAAAACATATACAGATGCAGTACTGTCATCCTGGAAGACTTAGCAGGACATGAATGCGCAACAACATTTACATAAGGCCTGCCAGTACACTTGTTGATGACCCAAACCATACAAGCACACCCCAGCCTCCGAATGAGAAATAGTCTACTCACACAAAATGTATTGTCTAGACAGCTAGACTGCAGATATCATAACAGTAACAGAACAGTGTTCCCACTCAGTATGTCACCTCTGGTGATCGCTCTTATTTCTGTGCATTGATGATAAACCCTACAGTACCACACCCCATAGCTGAATGCATCAATTGAAAACAAGGATGTGTTGTCTCAGCCCAAGTATAGGACTGCTATCACCTTGTCAAATGTCCACAACAGTACATACAAGGTATGGCCAGTGTGCTGATGTCACATTTTAGGTCTATGCAACTGTCTGACATAATGCCAAGGGTCAGTTAAACATTAAAGAGTAATGCAGCCATAATGACTTATTATGGACTACAATGGGGTTGGGAGGATGGTCTAATGGTTAAGGTGTTTGCCTTGCAAGCACAAGGTGCAGGGTTTGAGTCTCACAAGAGATAATTGGCTAGGCTTAAAATGGCTCACAAGGGCAGTTAGCTTAGTACTAACCTATGAACAATAATATTATGTGAGGTATACAATGTTCATACACTGTATACATAGTTTTCTGTCAATTCACTTTCCCAACAACACAAATAGTTCTGCTGTTACCCTACACCATGGAGTTATACATTTAGTACATCTGGGTACTGACTAGCCAGCATCAAATTACTGTACTGTTCTCTGTTATCCACACCCTCATCTGTGTAACTACCTCTAAATTTAATCAATAATGTGTTCTGAGTATATATATATGTGTGTGTTGTCTTTAACTTTATATGTGCGTGTGTGTGTGTATACAATGAATAATCATCAATGAATTTCTTCAAAACACAAAACATCAAACAAAGTCATTGGTGATTATCATTATCACCACCTAAATCATCTAAAATAGTAATGGCAAATGTAAAACATGATTTGTGACTCAGTTTGTACCTGCATATTTACATATGTATCTCAATATATAATGTGTATTTATGGGTTCACTTTATAATCTTGAAATACTGAAATCCCGACTTTCAGTATTTCAAAATTATAATATAACACCGAAGCCTTGAAATTTCGAAATACCAGAAGCGTGAAATTCAAAATATCGAAGTTCGGAGCTTCTGGTGTTGCGGTGTGTAAATGCATAGGTGTAAGTGTAGGTAAGTACGTATGAGTGTGTTGGTTAGGGGCCTTAGTGCATGTTTGTGTGTGTGTGCAAGGGGCTATGAAATGTGTGTGTGTGTGTGAGTTACCTTTGTGTGTGACGTGCGATCTCGGAGTTAGTATATATAAGTAGGGGGGGTGGGGGGTGCAGCCCCCCTGCTTGTCTGTAATGTAGGATTGCTGTTTTGATTGTGGGGGGAGATTGTGTGTATGTGTGTGTGTGTGTGTGTGTGTGTGTGTGTGTGTGTGTGTGTGGTGTATTTGTACTGTAGGTTCGCGATTTTAAATTTCGCGGTTATGGGGTTTCGGTATTTAAAGGTTTCGGCTATAGAATTTCGAAATACTGAAATTCGGGATTTCAGTATTTCGGGATTCTATAGTGAACCCGTATGTATACATGCATGTATATATGCCAATCTTTATGTTTTTTTGCCTGAGTAATGTGCATGCATATGCCTATGTGTATGCATGCACACAGGCAATTTATTCACATATGTATAGATCTTATAATTAACAGACATGGTTGATACTAACATCCATATTCACACATACCAAAATAAAATATTTTCATGTTCACCCACAAATATGGTGCTTATGAAAGTATATACTAATGACCACACAAATTTTCATACTCATGTGATTGTGCTACAAATATCACTGAATTGGATATGCCCTGCATGCATACCACTCAACTATACAGATTTTTGCAGAATGTCCAGATTTTTGCCTCATACTTTTGGTCTGTTTCTCATAAAATTGTGGATTTCTGGCAAATCACTGAGGACTAAAGTCAAAAAATAATGACAGACATTGAGTTTCAGACGTTATGCCCTTCAGAAAATCCATGCTAATGCAAAACATGTTATTCTATCAATTTTCTAAGTTTGTAAAAAAAGAAGTTATGTACTCACCATAACATTCCATGTTTGTAGTCCATCTCGCCCTTCATTCTTACATATTGGTTCAGAGCTGATCCTCGGCTCCAACTCAGCCTTTTTGCAAGCTCAAAGTCTTCTAGTTGGCTCGTGGCTAGGTATGTATCCCATGGCGCACCAATACAATCCCCAGATCTTGTTTGCTGCTAACTATAGAGAGAAAGAACAAAAACTATCCAGAAAGAACAAATATAATAAAAGGTCTCCACTTATTAAGAAAAAATGTTTCTGTCTCCAGATCCTTCCAGGATGGGGGTAAGGAGGCTGGGTTTGTAAGAATGAAGGGCGAGATGGACTACAAACATGGAACGTTATGGTGAGTACATAACTTCTTTATGTTCTGTAGTCCTATCCCGCCTTCATTCTTACATATGGGACAGCGTCCCTAGCACCTTATTCTTGGGTGGCTCACGGAAAAATACTCCTGAGTACCGTGGAACCAAAGGAGGCTCTACCCCTAGAGGTCAAATCCAATTTGTAAAGAGTAATAAATGTGTGAGGGGTAGCCAATGTTGCTGCTGCACAGATATTATCAATTGGAACCCTGGCTTGAGAGGCTGCAGAAGTAGACAGATCTTGTGGAGTGAGCCTTAATTTTGATAAGTAAAGGCTTACCATCAGAAGAATAAATGTAGGATATACAACTGGAGATCTAATTAGAGAGGGTCACTTTGGAAACCGGGAGACCTACTCTGGAGAAGGAAACAAATAATTGCTCTGACTTCCTAAATTCCTTGGTCCGGTGTAAATAAAACCGTAATTGTCTGTGAACGTCCAACTGATGGAATCTGTATTCTGCTGCATTGGAATGATTATTGAAGAACACCGGAAGCTCTACAGTTTTGTTCAAGTTGTTATGGGAGCACACCTTGGGGACAAAGAATGGATTAGTACGAACAGATATTCCGTCTTAGTGAAAAATCAAATAAGGGGGTTTGACAAACTGTGCTTGCAACTCTGAAACTCGTCTAGCAGATGTGATTGCCACCAGAAACAAAGTCTTCCAAGACAGAAATTTCAAAGGAGACAAATGAGCTGCTCAAAGGGTGGAGACGTTAATTTGAATAGAACTAAGTTCAAATCCCATGAAGCAACCGGTTCCTGAAAGGGAGGTCTCAAAAAAGTGGCACCTTTAAGGAAGGTCTTACACAACCTATGTGACATCAGATTAGACTCCTGTTGACCCAAATTTCTGCCAACTGAACCCTAAATTGTGGCAGCAGCACAGCCCTGGTGAAAAAGTTCAGACAAGAATTCCAATACCACCGGAATAGATGCAGTATAAGGGTCAACATTCCTTTCCTAAGCCCAGATAGAAAACCTTCTCCATTTACTAGTGTATAACATTCTAGTGGAGGGTTTATGAGAAGATGTAAGAATATGAATCAGAGGGTGAGAAATCATGAAGCCTGACTAGGGATGGAACTGGAGCAGCCAAGCTGCCAAACTGAGGGTGTGGAGGCAGGGATGAAGACAGCCTGACATGTGCGTCAATAGATCTGGCACTGGGTCCAGAGTCCATGGGTCATCTAATAGATGTGTCCCGAGGAAGGGGAACCAAACCTGATGAGGATCAATTTGCTTCCCAGCAGTTTCTCCTTCTGAATAACCTTGGATATGACAGGAAAGGGCAGGAAAGCATAAATGAGACACAGGAGCCAGTCATGAACAAGTGCGTCTCTCGGTGACTCCCCCGGAGGGGGGATGAGGGAGAAATAGCTGCTGCATTTGGAGTTGATCGGGCTGGCAAAAAGATTGCAGCAAGGCTGTCCCCATCTGCAGAAAATCTGTTCTGCCATTTTCTGCTTCAGAGACCACTCGTGAGGCATCAAGATTGCCCAGCTGAGTTTGTCGGCTATCACGTTGGTTGTCCCCAGGATGTGCTGGAAGGGTGGCCTAATGGTGTTGGGAGGGTGGCCTAATGGTTAAGGTGTTTGCCTTACAAACACAAGGTGCAGGGTTTGAGTCTCACAAGAGACAACTGGATAGGCTTACAATGGCTCACAAGGGCAGTTAGCCTAGTACTATGAACCTATGAACCTAAGAAAGCACTGGGAAGGTATCGCCCATTTCCAAACCCGAATGGCCTCTCAACAGAGTGGGTATGATCTGGTTCCACCTTGCTTGTTGAGATACCATACTGCCGATATGTTGTCTGATTGTATTGCAATCACTTCAAGAGGAAGAAAGTTGTGGAGTGCTTGCAACGCCAGGAGCACTGAACTCATCTCTAGAACACGGATATGCAGGCGGGCCTCATAATCTTGCCATGTGCCTAGGACAGTCCTGCCTAGATAATGCTCCCCCACCCTATCTGTGAGGTATCCGTGGTCACAATGGCAATGGTTGGCGAGGGAGGAATGGGGTGCCTGTCGTCAACTGACTGGGTTGGATCCACCAACAGAGGTCCTTCTTGCAAGACTCTTAACAGGATGTGGTAGTATAGAGGCAGTTGTTGGAAGGACCACTGGGACGATAGAATACATTGAAGAATCCGCATGTGTAGTCTGGCTAAAGGTACTAGTAATATGGTGGAGGCCATGGTCCCTAGAAGTTTCAGAACAGTCTTTGCCTGGACTTTTCGGAGAGGGGAAGATGGTGAATTTGTTGTACAAGATTCTGTGCCCTTTCTACTGGAAGACAAGCCAACTGTGTCTATTTCTGTGACTATAAAAATCACAAATTGAGAGGGCGGTAAGGCAGATTTTACCCAATTTATAGTAATCCCCAACTGGGCACAAAGTTGGATAGTGGCAGCTCTGGTTTGAAGAAGTAGATGCCTGGTGGGGGTGGTCAGGAGCCAGTCGTCCAGATAGGAAAACACATGGAATCCTAGACGTCTCAGGTGAGCTGTCACTACTGCCATACACTTGGTGAACACCCTGGGGGCTGTGGTGAGACCAAAGGGTAGAGCATGAAACTGGTAGTGACTGGCTCCCAGCTGGAAGTGTAGATGGCTCCTCGACGCTCTGTCCCTTATATTGTAGTACGCGTATTGGAGGTCTATTGAGCACATCCAAGTGTCTTTCCCTAATAGAGGTTGTAAAGACTGCAATGTCACCATCCAGAACTTGTCCTTCTTTATGGATTTGTTTAGTCTGATGAGGTCCCAAGATGGGCCTCCAGTCCCCTGTACGTTTTGGCACTAAAAAGAATCTGGAGTAAGTCCTGAATTCTATTTGGTCTGCGGGGATGGTTTGGATGACTCTGTCTGCGAGCAACTTGTTCACTTCTACAGTTGCTTGATCCCTGTGATTGGGTGGAACATCCAGGATCCTCTTGGGAATATGAGGTGGGAGAGAAAAGGGTATGGAGTAACGTCTGGTGGTAATTCTTTGTACCCATCTGTCTCGAGTGATACTTAGCCAGGCTTCCGGATACAAAGAAATGCGACCCCTGACCGGCTCCAGAGAAGTACAGTCAGGCCCCACATCAGGAGCGCTGATAAGGCCAGCCCTGAAACGAATCTCAGCCTCCCTGGTTTTGCGGTCCGCCCCTGCCTCTAGGGTGACGTCTACCATTCACTCCTCCTCCTCTGCCTCTGAAGGAGGAGTCACCCTGTGCATCCTGGAAAAACCTCTGGGACTTCTTGAACCACATTTTACCACCTCTCTGACCCTTGGGATATGGTCTAGAGGGGGGGACAGTAAAGCGTACTCCCACTGCAGAGAGTGTTTTCCCTTCTCGCTCACACCGGGTTAATGTGTCTTTTACCTTAGGTCCGAACAATGAAGAATCGTCAAAGGGGGCATTGGTAAAAGTAGACTTGAACGGCTCCGCAAAATTACATAAGGGCATCCAGGAATGCCTCCTTAGGGAAACTCCTGAACCCGCTGCCCTGCTCGCTTCATTGGCTGCATAAGAGATCAGCCTCATGGACAAGTTAACAATGGAATTCAAGGTGGACAACTGAGCAGACACCTTATCAGGGACTCCTTCAGTGGATGTACCTTGTAGAATATCTCCTAACTCCTTCAGGAGATCTCTCTGAATCCTTGTAAAATGTGTTAGGAAGTTCAGCGATCTAAGAGTGAATGCCACTGACGAAAAGATAGGCTTCCAGTATCTGTCCATCGTTCGAGACTCCTTGTTCAGCAGATGGACAGAAGAAGAAGTCTCCGCTAGTTCCTTCTTAGTGGCCGCTGACACCACCATTGCATCTATGGGAACACCCTTTGATAAAAATTCATTCTCCTTGGGGACTGACAGAAATTTATTAGATCTCCTGGGGACTGGCTCCATGGCACCAGGAGTCTCCCACACCTTTTGACTAACAAGCTCTAAATGTTCATCACAGTGTGGAGACACCCAAAAGGCTGAAGGTTGAGACCCGAAAGCCTTCAGGTACACAGACTCCTTACCAGAAGGGGTAACAGTGGGCCAGCCGCACCTCTGCTTGAGGATCTCTAAGATGTCCACAAAGGGGACATCATCAGAGGACAACTTGAGGGATCCTTCTGACTCCTTGAGGTCGGTGTCGGAGGTAAGAGACTCATCCTGGGAGTCTACATGCTTCCTCTTGCATGTCCTCTTTCATGGGGGCTCCTCAGAAGGGTATTCCGGGGAGGTCTCGGAAGAGTGGGGGCCACCAGCCGGAGGCTCCTGAGACTGCAGGTCTCTGCTGTCCAGAGAAGGAGTAGGTGCTGAGACAGAAGTAGGTGCTCGAAGGGGAAGAGTGTTGGTACCCCTGGGGTGGAGCGGATGATCGGGACAGCACACTCCTCATCATCTCAAAGGCTGACCTCCATGGCTCTGAGGAGACGAAGGACGCCATCGGCTCCGAGATGGATGTAGGGTCCGAGCTCACCCTAGCCGACACACTCAGAAGGCGGCTCAGAACCAAAGAGGTCTGGTTCCAGGCGTCCCTGTCAGGGCCAACTGGCCGGCTTCGGCTCCTATACACCAAGGACGGCACCAAAGGTGTCGGAGCGGAACTCAGCTCCGAGACAACCTCAGGGGGAGCTGGAACCAAGGGTTCCACAACCAGTGGTACCGAGCACTCTGGCTCCAAAAGCCCAGAATGGCTCGGAGGAATCACAGAAGGGGTAATGGACTCAAGTGGCTCCAGAACTGACTGGGTCGGAGCCAACAGCATTTTTGGTAAGGCAGTTGACTTCAGGAGTCTCAGCATTACTCTCTCCACATCTTCTTCCGATAGGTTCCTGGAAGATCTGGAAGACAGAGTGGGAGATCTAGACCTCTGGAATATAGGGGACCTTGGTATAGGGGAGGATCTCTAGACCGGCTCCGATGTCTGCTATCAGTGGTTGGCGCCGAACTGCCTGGTGCTGACACTGTAGCCATAGTAGCTGTGTCCTCGGTCGGTTCAGAACTCAGTGGAGCCGAGGAGGAAGAAGACTTAAGTCTGGTTTGGAAATTTTGGGAGGCGGTTCCGATGCACCAGATGGTGCAGGTGAATGCTCTTAGAAAGATTTGTCTTGTCTTTCTTAGAACCATGCGATTTAGAGGAAGACGACGAGCTGGCCAGGTTTTCCTCAAGGGAGGGCTTAAGAAGACCTTTTAGTATCAGTTTATTCTTTCTCTCCTGCAATACTCTGGCACTGAACGAGTGACAAAATAAACATTTCTTGTAAAAGGGTGGCCCCGAGGCAGTGCATACAGTTACTGTGGCCATCGGTAATGGACATCTTCTGCCAGCATTTCACACACTTTTTAAACCCAGAAGGTTTATGATCTTTAACCTCCTTAGACATATCACTGAAGATGCAGCCAAAAGGACACAGTCAAACACACAGAGAGAGGACTAGGTCCTCTAACGTAAACCGGCCTACCCTTAACGCACTAGCAATCACACAACCACGAGGACTAGGTCCTCTAACTCAAACGGGCCTAGCCCTGGGTAGAAAGAGAAGGGAGAAGCCTATGTACTCTAACTAAAACGGACCTACAAGTAGGATAGAAGGTCAGAAATAGCAAGTTTAGTAACACACACACACATACATATACACACACACACACACACACACACACACACACACACACACACACACACACACACACACACACACACACACATATACACACACACACACATATACACACACACACATATACACACACACATACATATACACACACACACACACACACACACACACACACACACACACACACACACACACACACACACACACACACACACACACACACCAGAAAGAGTCTCTATACAATAACTATGCCTTAGAAACGATAAGGGTTGACAAATCAGGAACCTTAGTCAGCTAAGGTAAATCCGACAAAAAAACTATGCGGACTACTCCACAAAAAACTAGCTTAAGCTAACAACACTAAATAGCTGGGCTCTAAAGAATACTGCACACAGAAGTTATGCACAAACGCCTTAAACACTAACTATTAAACTACCAATATCTGAACGAACTAGAGTAAATAACTAAGGGCAAAACGTCTGGAAAGACACTAACTGGCACACAGGATACCAATGAGAACAACAAGGCCAACGGCCAACTAGTTCTCAACAATAATTAGCTAAATAGAGGAAAATATACTGTAAATGACTAAACTACTCTAACAATAGGAAACAACACTCGTAAATGCTATATAATTCTATCTAAAGCTGAAAAAAGCAGAAGAATAGCAAAAAATTAGCAAAATGTGTTAAACTTAGCCACGGCCAAGAAGAAGCACATCTGAACTTGTCGACGAGGCAAACGAGATCTGGGGATTGTAATGGTGCACCATGGGATACCTACCTAGCCACGAGCCAACTAGAAGACTTTGAGCTTGCAAAAAGGCCGAGTCGGAGCAGATGATCGGCTCCGAACCCACATGTAAGAATGAAGGTGAGATAGGACTACAGAACATGCAATATTTAAAAAGTATCCCAATTTTTGGGCCTTTGTCCCCCCATTATTTATGGCTTTTGTCCATATTTCTTGCTCAACAAGGTTGAGAAGTATGCCTGCATGATAAGACTTACTGCAAAATTTAGTGTTACATAGTGTACTGTTTTTAATTTCTGAATATCCACCTACTGTATTATATGTCTTGTAAAAGTACCAATAATGTACACAGATTACATGGTACCTATAAGCAAACATTTAATTGTGCATTTTAATAAAAAAAGTAAAACAAATACATTTGTACTGTACTCTCTAAAGTACCATGAATTACAACTTAATCTCTGTATGAAATCATTTAATTTGTTCCCATTATTCAGCTCTTTGTTTGATTAAATATTAATTTCAGTTTGATAACCATGTAAGTGGACTGGCTGACATTCTCTTTTCAGTCACAACCTGACCTCCATGATACAAGATACAAACAGAAAATGGAACATAGATAAAAGTATTATACCACCTTCTGAAGGAATGTCAAACAGTTTGCCAAAATGCAGAAGTAGACTTCAAGCACTATGATAGATAAACATGTAAGAAATGGAAGTGAGAACAAACTAGAACTTTAAAGACCAAACTAATAAAACTGGACAAATAAATTAAACAGTGTGAGACAAGATCCAGACAATTTTTGAAAAAACTTATATAAAGACATTGCGTACAAGAGAAAATCATTATATACATATACACACACACATATATATATATATATATATATATATATATATATACACACACACACACACACACACACACATATATACACAAACACACACACAAGACGTGGTAGGACTGAAAACCTACAAACTAACAAATTGTGTAGAATATAATGTAATAACACTGCAGGATTCAGCAACCAGGAAGGACGAAGCAAACTTCAAGATTCCATATACGAACTCCTTTTATTGATAGAATACAAACAGACAAGCGCTTTCACGCACCGAGGTGCGCTTCCTCAGATCTTCACATTTAATTACCTTTTGTCAGGAAATATATATACCCAGTTGAGTTAAATTCAAATAATTATTCAATTAACATAATTATTCAATTAACATAGTTAACATAATTGATTAATTGCATTGAAAACCAGTTCAAAACGAATTAAATAGAGTGCTTTTGTAAAGCCATTCTAAAGACCTAAGTGTTCCATTAAGAGACATTCTGAGGCATATTTCAGAACCATTGAAATGCAATTCTCACACATACCAAAACAAACCTAACATATATCAGAAAGTGTATGAATATATAATATATATATATTGTTTAACTTGTGTTCAATTGATTGTTCATAAAATAAAAAATATAAAGTATATATATATTTTCTTCTAAAAAGTTTAAAATTTTTAAATTCTTAATATAAAGCACATATTATATTCAACGCTGTTTATATGATACTGTTTATGAAAGTGCCTTACATCGTTTTGAACCCTTGTACAGCTTTATAAGCACTATATAATCCTTATTATATATATTAATATATTATCATGTATCTATAAATATTTATATGTATATAATAAAATCCAAAGATGTTGTTATATGTTCACTATAGTATTTATGAACATAAATCTTTAAAATATATATCTCAACAATATATTATATCTATGATAAATAAATAAATAAATAAATAAAATAATCGATGCATCGATGTATTAGACAATTGATTAATCAAGTCAGCAATAAATACAGATAAATATATAATATATGATCAAAATATCAATAAATAATCAAATAATTATATGCTTATATATATATATATATATATATATATATATATATATATAGTATTTAGATATTTGAATATACAATATATCTAAATTGTGTAGAATGCAAAATGTATTCTCCAACACAACAGATTATAAATACATTAAATACATTTACAAAATGTTATTCAAAACAGTTTTGGTTGCACAAAGGCGGTGAAAAAGTGTGCTAATAATATCCCGTTAACTTCAGTGCTGAGATTAAATTAAATTACATTGAAAAATAAATATGCACATTGGACACAAAGTACAGGGATGAGATAGAATTTGCAAAGTACAGTTGTGTACACTTACCATAAATATAGATATTCGAGTGTATTCACTGTTGCAGTCATCACACTTGGGTTATCCTGCCAGGGGTAGCCTTCAGTTGGCCCAAATACCAGAAGTTTAGTATTTCTGTGTCAGTTGTTGTCGCTCCAGGACTGACGTCAGGTCATCAGTGGTATAAAATCAGGCAGTCAACGCCATTACATCAGTTTTTCTTGTCCCAACTGTCAGGAGCCCCCAAACAGGGAGCTAGGTTATGGTGAAAGAACACCACCAGTAGAAAGTAAAATACCAAAAATTCCCTGTAAGGAGAGAGGAAGAGAGAGAGAGAGAGAATGAGACACAAGGGGGATGGAGGGTGGAAAAAGTACAGTTTTGTACCTACCATAAATGTAGATGTCCGATAGGTATGCATCTGCAGTCCTAACATATGGGTTGTCCTGCCTCAGGCAGCCCTTCGGTCGGCCGGATTTCAAAGTCTGGGTCTGGCCTCGGCTGATGTCGCACTTCACCCGACGTCATAGCTGCTGTGGTATAAAGGCATCAGCCGACGCCATTTTCCTCAGTGTTTCTTTCCCCAGATGCCAGGTGCCCTCTAGGAAGGCTAAATTTGGATAAATGCAAATAATTCCAAACAGTAGAGAGCAAAAAATATATATACATATATACAAAACAAATACACCATAATAAATTCCCCCAGCTAGCTAAAAGAGGGGTAGGTACCCTAGGAATACCACAGAGGGGAAGGAGGGTGGGTAATCCTGACTGCAGATGCATACCTATCGGACATCTACATTTATGGTAGGTACAAAACTGTAATATGTCCTTCAAGGATGCATCTGCAGTCCTAACATATGGGTAGAATACCATAGCCAAACTGGGGGAGGAGGCACTAAGATAAAGATGGTGTAGTCAGGATCCCTTGCAACACAGCAGTTGCAAAACCTGCTCGGGATCTGGAGTATAAAGGAAGGTTATAATGCTTGGCAAATGTATGCATGGAGCTCCAAGTAGCAGCTTCTAAAATGTCTTTGGTAGCCACTCCTCGTAGGAAAGCTGTAGTGGTGGCTGTAGCTCTTGTGGAATGAGGTCTGATATTTTCAGGAGTTGTCTTCCCATGAAAAGAGTAGCAAAATCGAATGCAATTTCCTATCCATTTTGAGATTGTCTGTTTTGAAATTGCTTTTCCTTGCATTCCTGTTGCATATGCTACCAGAAGTTGGTCAGTTTTTCTGTTGGTCTTAGTTCTGTCCAGATAGTAGCGTAATTGTCTGTGCACATCCAAGGTATATAGCAGTCTTTCCCCCCTGTTCTGTGGGTTGGGGAAGAATGTAGGTAAATGAATCGCTTGATTCAATGATACTCTGGAGACCACTTTTGGCATAAAGGTAGGGATGGTTCTCAGAGACACTCTATCCTGATGGAAGATAAGGAAGGGCTGTACTGCCATTAATGCCTGTAATTCAGATACCCTTCTTGCTGAAGTGATTGCTAGCAGGAAAGCAGTTTTCCAAGACAAGAACTGTAAATCTGCTGTTGCTGCTGGTTCAAAAGGGGGAAGTGTTAACTTTTCCAGCACAAAGTTGAAATCCCATGTAGGTAAAGGTGGTTTCCTTGGAGGCTTTACATTTTTGATTCCTCTCAAGAACTGCCTGAGTAGAGGATGAGAGAAGACAGGAGGATCCATGTTGTATTCTGCTGAAATTGCTGATGCATGAATCTTAATGGAGGAGTAGGACAGGCCATTGTGGAACAGTTCTGCTAAGTATTCCAGGATGTGTGCTATGTTTGCCAATGAGACATTTTCTCCCTTTGCTGCACTCCAAATGAGGTATCTTTTCCATTTGGCTGAATAAGTTTTCCTTGTGGAGGGTCTGCGAGCCTCCATGATAATGTCCTTAACCCTCTGAGATAAATCTGGGTTATTTTGTTTTATGCAATATTCCAAGCAGCTAGCTGCAGTGTTTTCAAGTTTGGATGTAGGATCTTGTAGTTGTTCTGTGTTAGAAGTAAGGGACATAAAGGTAGAGGCCATGCGTGTGTCCGAGACATGCTTCTCAGTAGCGGGTACCAATGTTGCCTCGGCCAGTCTGGAGCTATCAGGATTACCCTTGGCTGATCCTCTTTGATCTTCAGTAGGACTTTGTACATCAAAGGAAGGGGTGGGAATGCATATGCTGTCAGGTTTTTCCAGCTGAAGGAGAGGGAGTCCACCCTCCAAGCAAGAGGGTGGTATGCTCTTGTGCAGAATTTCTTCAATTGGTGGTTGTGTGGGGAGGCGAACAGGTCTATCTCTGGTAGTCCCCATTTCTTTGTTATGGTTTTGAAGATATCTGGATGCAGCATCCATTCGTGAGCATCCGTGGTAGTTCTGCTTAAGGTGTCTGCTAGTGAATTTTCTTTTCCTGGTACAAATCTGGCCTGAAGTTGAATGTTGAGGTTCAGGGACACATTCCACAGGTCCATTGCCATCCGGCATAGAGGATATGAGTGTGTACCTCTCTGTTTGTTGATGTACCACATGACTGTGGTATTGTCTGTCCTTATCAGCAGGTGACCTTGTTGAAGGAATGGTCGGAATGCCTGGATTGCATGTTTCACTGCCAGCATCTCCTTTAGATTTATGTGTAGATTCTGCTGGTCTTGGTTCCATAGGTCTTGTATGCACTTGTCCACCATGTGTGCCCCCCAGCCTAGGTCTGAAGCATCTGTGGTGATGGTCTGGCTTGGATGAGGTTTGTGGAAAGGCAGCCCTCTGTTCAACTGACAGGCCTGAGCCCACCACAGGAATTCTTGCTTCAGGCATGGAATTATTGGAATCTGGGCTTCTAGACTGTGCTTGTGTTGAGACCATACATTCCTTAGGTACCATTGCAACTTTCTCATATGCAGCCTGGCATGCGGAATCAATATTATGCAGGATGCCATGTAACCCAGGGCTTGCAGGACTTTCCTTGCAGTAAGCTGAGTTTGTGTTGTTAATGTCATGAAATAGACTGGTAGTTGTTTTTGTTTTTCTTCTGTGAGAAAAGCCATCTGAGTTGATGTATCCAGTTCTGCACCCAAGAATGTTATCCTTTGGGATGGTACTAGTCTTGACTTTTGCATGTTGACTGTGTATCCCAAGGCTTGCAACAGTTGTATGACCTTTTCCAAATCTTTTGTTAATTTTGCCTTGGTGTCCGCTTGTATTAGGCAGTCATCCAGGTATGGGTAAATTTGAATTCCCTGAAGCCTGCAATGAGCAATTACTGATGCCAGGCATTTCGTGAATACTCTGGGCGCAGTAGATAAGCCAAAGGGCAATGCTGACAATTGATAATGCTCTGATCCTGCAAGAAATCTGAGGTGTCTTCTGCAATCTGGTCATATAGGGACGTGCAGGTATGCCTCCTTGAGATCTAGAGTCACCAGCCAAGACTCCTTGCCCAGCATGGGAAGAAGTTGCTGGAGGGTCAGCATTTTGAATTTTGGAACAATGAGGTATGTGTTCAGAGCGGACAAGTCGAGAATAGGTCTCCATTGATTTTCTTTTCTTGGTACAAGGAAAAGCCTGGAGTAAAATCCTTGGCCTTGTTCCATAGGCGGTACCTTTTCTATAGCTCTCATCCTTAGTAAGTTGTTGATTTGTCTTAGAGCGTCTGTTTTTTGGCTTGGTGGTAGGTTTGGCATTCCTCTCTTTTTTGGTAGAGTGTGGAAGTGAAACCTGTAGCCTTTGTCTATTGTTTGTAAAGTCCATTTGTCTCCTGTAATGTAATGCCAATTGTCTGAAAATAAGGCTAGTTTTCCGCCCAAGGGTGCTTCCAGTTGTTCCCTGGTAGGCGGAATCAGAGACAAGTCATTGTGTCTGTCCTGTGGAAGTGGTTGTGGTTGAATCTGTGGCAGTACTTCTCTGATTGGTAGGTTGCCACTGACGTCCCCTGTAGGCACCCCTGGATTGACCTCTGTCTCTTGGGTGTCTATTTCTGCCTCTCTGTGCTCTGGAGGTGTCTGGAAAGGACCAATTCTTCGAAGGCCAATTTCTGCTAAACCTCGGAGGTTGGACCTGTAAGAAATCCTTGACTGTTTGGACAGATTTTGCTTTTTCTTCCACCTTCTTTAGAACCTCCTGTGCAGGGGAGCCAAACAAACTTTGTTTCTCCATAGGAGCATCTAGGAGTTTTGACTTAACATGGTCTGGTAAGGATTGTTCTTTTAACCAGGCATGCCTTCGAATCACTGCTCCAGTCATAGCTGATCTAAAGGAAGCCTCCAGTGCATCATAGCCACATTTTAAGAAATGGTTACTGACCTGCTGAGAGTTACGTACCAAATCCTGAAGGGACTTGCGGTCTATAGGTTCAGGAGAGGACAGTTTTTTTATTTAGCTGGTCTAACAAAAATTCCTGGTACTGAATCATGTGAAATTGACAGTTTAAGGCCCTGGCCGAAAGAGTAGCACAAGTATAAACCTTTTTACCCCATCTCTCTAATGCTCTAGATTCCCTTTCAGAGGGGAGAGGGTTTTTGGCAGAGGCAGCTGCCACAGCTTTAGGGCCCTGTGAAATGGTTTCATGATCTGCAACAGGAGCCTTATACAAATGGTAGTGCGTGTCCGGGACGCTGTAATACCTGTCAGGCTTGGCAGGGGCCAGAGGAAGAGAATCAGGGGCAGTACAAGCATCATTATATGCATCATCAACAACTGCTAGTACTGGAGGAATGGCTAAAGGCCTATGCTGTGGTAAGTGTAAAAAAGTCCTTAGCCTTTTCCTTGAATCTGAAAAATCCTGGCCTTGCCATTGAAAGTGTTCCCTCATAGCATGTAAGGTTTCCCCAAAAGAAAATTCTTCAGGAGGAGAAGCAGAAGGAATGGAATCTTCTGCATCAGAATCCTCATAAGGAGAATATGGGCCTTCATGAGGGTCTGAAATATCTGAGTCATCCGAGGAATAGTCTGTAGAAACAGGTTCCGGGGGTTCAGTCCTAGGCCTCTTATCTGGAGGGGGTTGAGAGGCCCTGTCTGGGTGAGGTTGGGATTCCCCTGATCAAAGAAATGAGGTCCTCAGCCAGGCTGAGCATTTGGGAACTAGAGGTAGGCCTGTGTGAGGGAGTTTTAACAGGTAAGGCCTTAGAAGATTTAGCTGTTTTAGCCCTGGAAAAAGCCTTGATAGACATAGATGCAGGGGGTCTAGCAGCCCCACGTGCAGGGGTAAATATGTCTAAAGGAATAGTATCTGACAAATCCTGGGTGCCTGCTTCTGTAGGGGTAATTTCAGTAGCAGATTCAGCCATGCTCTGTGAGGCCTCGGCTATCGGAGGCATGCTTTCGGCCGAAGGAAGAACAGAGGACTCAGTTTCAGCCGAAACCGCAGACCGCGAGTGTCGGTCCTTTTCCTTGTGCTTTTTAGCTAATTGTGTAGTCGGAGTCTCCGACGGCATTTTGTATGCAAAAGCGGGACCAAAAAACTCCTCTGTAAACTCCGACCTACGTCTAAGCGTCCGTCGGTTGAAGGAAGCACAGGCTAGACAAGCTGATACGTCGTGGTCCGGGCCTAAACAAGGAAGGCAGTAAGAGTGGAAATCCTTATGAGGTATTTGTTTCCCACAAGTTAAACAATTATTTACTTTATCTGACATCGGCTGAGGCAAGAAAGAGTCCCCAACGGGGTACTTAGCTTTTTAGAAGTCTTCGGTAGTAGAAATCTCTGGATCTGACCGACCGGCACTTGCGAACAGCTTCTGCTTCGGGCACCGCGCGGCAAGAAAGACTGAGGAAAATGGCGTCAGCTGATGCCTTTATACCACAGCAGCTATGACGTCGGGTGAAGTGCGACATCAGCCGAGGCCAGACCCAGACTTTGGAATCCAGCTGACCGAAGGGCTGCCTGAGGCAGGACAACCCATATGTTAGGACTGCAAATGCATCCTTGAAGGACATCCAGGACTGCAACAGTGAATAAACTCGAGCATCTACATTTATGATAAGTGTACACAACTGTACTATGTTCTTTGTGTTTCACTGTTGCAAACATCACACTTGGGTTGATTTCCAAAGCTGAAGAAAAGGGTGGAGGCAGTCAAGAAGACTGGGGGCTAGCTAGGATGCCCTCCAAGACTGCGGTGGCAAAGCCTGCCCTGGATTTGGATAAGACAGGCAGCTGGTAATGCTTGGTGAAGGTATGAACAGAAGTCCATGTTGCAGCCTCCAGATGTCCCTTGTGGGGACCCCTCTGAGAAAAGTTGCAGAGGTAGAGGTTGCCCTGGTGGAATGCGCCCTGACTCCCTTTGGGGATGGTTTCTTGTGCTGTTTGTAGCAGAAATAAATACAGTGTGCTATCCATTTGGGGATTACTTGTTTGGATATGGCCTTGCCCTCTATCCCTGCTGCAAAGCTGACTAGCAATTGGTCAATTTTTCTAAAAGATTTAGTCCTATCCAGACAGACTCTGAGCTGTCTGTGCACATCTAGAGAGTGCAGAATCCTTTCCCCCTTGTTTTGTGGGTTAGGGAAAAAGGTGGGCAAATGAATGGATTGGTTGAGAGCCACACTGGACACCACTTTAAGCATGATGGATGGGTTAGTCCTGAGGGAGACCCTGTCAGCATGGAAAATGATGAAGGGCTCTACAGCCATGAGTGTTTGTAGCTCTGAAACTATTCTAGCTGAAGTGATGGCAAGAAGCAAGGCTGTTTTCCAAAAGAGGAATTTTAACTCTGCTGAAGCTGCAGGTTTCAAAGAAGGGTAGGTCGAGCTTTTCCAACACAAGGTTAAGGTCCCAAGCTGGGGTAGGAGCTCTTCTGGGTGGCCTTAAGTTGTTAGCCCCCCTTAGGAACTGTTTGATGACAGGGTGTGAGAATAGAGGTGGCTCTCTGCTGTAATGAGCACAGATGGCAGAGGCATGAATTTTAATAGAAGAGAAGGATAGACCCCTGTGTAGTAGGTCTGCTAGGTAATACAGGATGAGAGGTAGGGAGGGCTGTGTTGTTTCAGCACCCTTAGCCTGGATCCAGGTGCAAAACATTTTCCACTTGCCAGCATAGGATTTGCTATTGCTGGGGTGTCTGGCTTCACGTATAACATCTAGGACTTGTTTGATTAGTCTGGCAGCTTGAGGAGAGGTCAGGGAATAAGCCAGGCTGCCAGGTTGAGGGTCTGCAATTGGGGATGCATGAATTCTCCATTCATCTGGGTCAGGAGTGTTGGGATCTGAGGTAGGTGCCATGGTGGCACAGGTGACAGGCTGCGCAGCAGTGGGTACCAGTACTTTGAGCAGTACCCTTGAAATGAGTGGTAGAGGGGGAAATGCAGAGACCGAGAGGTTTACCCACTGGAAGAATAGAGCATCCACTTTCCAGGCCTTGCTGTGAGGTTCCCTGGTGCAGAATGTGCTGAGCTGATGATTGGAGTGGGAGGCAAAGAGGTCCACCTTCGGGATGCCCCATTTCTGGGTTACAAGGGTAAAGGTTCTATGGTCTAGCTGCCACTCATGTGGGTCTAGCCGGTTTCTGCTTAAGTTGTCTGACAGAGTTTAGGGAGCCTGGAAGGAATTGTGCTAGCAGGTGTATTTGCATGACTGAGGCTGTGTGTCAAAGGGTCATGGCGAGCCTGCAGAGAGGATAAGAGTGAGTCCCTCCCTGCTTGTTAATATACCACATCACTGTGGTGTTGTCTCTTTTGATTAGTAGAGCCCCCGGGGAGAGTAGAGGTCTGAAAGCTGTCAGAGCGTGCTGAACAGCTAGCATCTCTTTTTGATTGATGTGCAGATGTATTTGATTTGAGCTCCAATGGCCCTGAATGCACCTGCCGTCCAGGTGTGCACCCCAGGCATAGTCTGATGCATCTGTGGTGAGGGTCTGGGCAGCATGGGGTTGTGAGAAGCAAAGTCCCTTGTTGTGGTTGCATGCTGCTGCCCAACAAAGAAAATCTTTCCTTAGACAGGGTATCATTGGCATGATCGCTTCCAGGTCTTGAGAGTGTTGACACCAAAGGCTTTTTAGGTAAGACTGTAGTTTCCTCATATGCAGTCTGGCATACGCAATGAATAGAATGCAGGAGGCCATGAACCCTAGAGTTTGCAGGATTTTCCTTGCGGATAACTGGGTTCTGGTGGCTAATTGACAAAAGTAGCCTGTCAGGTAGGCTTGTTTTTCTGGAGTAAGGAATGCCATCTGGGATGGTGTGTCCAGGCTTGCTCCCGGGAATACAATTTTTTGTGTGGGGACTAGTTTTGATTTCTTTTCGTTGATAGTATACCCCAGGAAGGTCAGCAGGTCCTTTACAAAGGTCAGGTGCTGTAACAGCTTTTCCTGACTGACTGCCTGAATCAGGCAATCATCTAAGTAGGGGTAAATGTGAATATTTCTTTGTCTGAAAAAAGCAATGGCTGGAGCCAGGCATTTTGTGAAAACTCTGGGAGCAGTGGATAAGCCAAAGGGAAGAACAGAGAAATGAAAGTGCATAGATCCTGCCCTGAAACATAGATATTTCCTGGAAGATTCCCTGCGATGTGTAGGTAGGCCTCTTTTAGGTCTAGGGTGGCTAACCAAGCCATCCTTGGAAAGAATACAAAGAAGCTGCTGGAGGGTGAGCATTTTGAATTTTGGTATCACTAGAAAGGGGTTTAGAATGGCTAGATAGAGGACTGGGCGGGCGACTGCAGTGGTGCAGAGGTTAGCGTTGCCGCCTCACAGCAAGAGATTCTCTGGTTCGATCCTCGGCTGGGGTGCCTTCTGTGTGGAGTTTGCATGTCCTCCCTGTGGTCGTGTGGGTTTCCTCCGGGTGCTCCGGTTTCCGCCCACATCCCAAAGACATGCTGTAGGTGGATTGGACACTCTAAATTGGCCCCAGGTGTGAGTGTGCGCGTGTGTGTGCCTTCTGTGGAAGGATGGGCTCCACTGCCAATCAGGTGTGCAAACAGGTGATCTGCTGTGGCGACCCCTAACCGGGAAAAGTCAAAAGAAGAAGATAGAGGATTGGGCACGAGGAAGAATCTGGAATAGAAACCGTGGCCTATCTGGTCTGCAGGAACATGCTGTATTGCTCTCATGGAGAGCAGGGAAAGGACTTGCTTTTTGGCCTCTGCCCACTGGTTTGGAGGAAGATCTGGGAACCCTTTTGGGGTTGGCAGAGTGTGGAAATAAAATTTGTATCCCTGGGACACTATGGTGAGGAACCATCTGTCGTCGGTAATAGAAGCCCGGTTGTTTGCAAGGAAGGAGAGTTTTCCTCCTAGGGGCACAAGCAGGTGGGCAGAGGCAAGGGGTGGAGGTGTTAAGTCAATGCGAGTTCTTACCATAAGGGGGTGGCTTAGCACTCCCTGTTTTTGAAGAGGAAGAACTCCATTGCTTAGATCTCTGCAGTCCCTGAGACTGCTGTCTGGGGGGGTCTGCTTCCCCTGGGTCTGGGCTGAGCTGCCCTGGAGGGGGCCAAAAAGGACCAGTGCATGGAGGGGCAATGCCTTCTGAAACTTGGAAGCTGGACCTGTAAAAAGTCTTTAACTGTCTGCATAGATTTAGCTTTTTCTTCCATCTTTTTTAAGACCTCTTCTGCTATGGTGCCAAATAAATTGTCTTTGTTCAATGGTGCGTCCAATAATTTTGATTTAACATGGTCTGGCAAGGTCTGTTCCTTAAGCCAAGCATGCCTTCTAAGGACAGAACCAATGACTGCTGCCCTGTAAGATGCTTCTAGGGCGTGAAAGCCACATTGCCAGGTGTGCTTAGTAACTTGACTTGCAGAATGCATAAGCTCTTGTAATTCTTTATTTTCTGCACAAGCAGGAAAGGAAGATATTTTCTGTTTGAGGAGTTGGTATGCTACTGCTATTTCAGCATGTGGAACTGACAATTTAGAGC
This sequence comes from Protopterus annectens, assembly GCF_019279795.1. Classification (NCBI taxonomy): domain Eukaryota; kingdom Metazoa; phylum Chordata; order Ceratodontiformes; family Protopteridae; genus Protopterus; species Protopterus annectens. The sequence continues at coordinate 477,125,173 of NC_056731.1, forward strand.
TCTAAAAGCAAGAGTTGCAAAGGTGTATACTTTTTTATCCCAGCTGTCGAAAGCTCGTGAATCTGTGTCTGAGGGGGTGGGATTCTTAGCTGAGGTTGCTTTAATTCCTTTAGGTCCTTGGGAGATGACCTCTGGGTCAGCAGTAGGATTTTTGAAAAGGAATTTGTGAGAGTCAGGGACTCTGTAGTACTGGTCAGGTTTCCTGGGAGCAGGAAGAAGGGTGTCAGGAGTCAAACTAGATTCCAGAAAATCATCATCCACAACATCCAGGACAGGAGAAATGGCTAAAGGTCTGTGCTGTGGTAAATCTAAGAATTCCCTGAGTCTCTTTTTTGACTGAGGATAGTCATGACATTCCCATTGGAAATGCTCCCTTAAGGTATGGAGGGTTTCACCAAATGAAAAATCCTCGGGTGGAGAGGCAGAAGGAATGTATTCCTCTGCATCAGAATCCTCATAAGCAGAGAGGGGTTGCATGTCTTCATATTCAGAAGCATCAGAGTCATCGGACTCCTCTTCAGATAAAACTACTGGGGACAAGTCTCTTTTTCTTTTGGAAGGGGTAGCCTGGTTTCCACTAATAAGCATAATAAGGTCTTCTGCCATTTTAAACATTTGAGACTGAGGCATGGAAGCAGATGCCTCAGCTTGGGTCGTCAATTTTTTGGGCACAGTTCATACCCTGGGCCTTAGAAAAGTACAGTTTTGTACCTACCATAAATGTAGATGTCTGATAGCTATGCATCTGCAGTCATAACATACGGGTTGTTCTGCCTCAGGCAGCCCTTCGATCGGCCGGATTCCAAAGTCTGGGTCTGGCCTCGGCTGATGTCGCACTTTCCCCGACGTCAGAGCGTCTGGGGTATAAAAGCATCAGCCGACGCCATTTTCCTCAGTTTTTCTTGCCCCAGATGCCAGGTGCCCTCTAGGAAGGCTAAATTTGGATAAATGCTGAAAAGTTCCAAACATTTGCAAATTATATACATGTATAAACAAACAAATACACCATAATAGATTCCCCCAGCTAGCTGAAAGAGGGGTAAGCACCCTAGGCATACCACAGAGGGGAAGGAGGGAGGGTAATCCTGACTGCAGATGCATACCTATCGGACATCTACATTTATGGTAGGTACAAAACTGTACTATGTCCTTCAAGGATGCATCTGCAGTCATAACATATGGGTAGAATACCATAGCCAATCTGGGGGAGGAGGTACTAAGAGAAGGATGGTGTAGTTAAGACCCCTGCAGTACTGCAGTTGCAAACCCTGCTCTGGATCTAGAATATAAAGGTAGATTGTAATGCTTGGCAAATGTATGCACGGAGCTCCAAGTAGTAGCTTCTAAAATGTCCTTGGTAGCCACCCCTCATAGGAAAGCTGTAGTGGTGACTGTGGCCCTTGTGGAGTGAGGCCTGATGTTTTCAGGAACTGTCTTTCCATGAAAGGAGTAGCAAAAGCAAATGCAATTTCCTATCCATTTTGAAATTGTCTGTTTGGAAATTGCTCTTCCTTGCACCCCAGTTGCATATGCTACAAAAAGTTGGTCAGTTTTTCTGCTAGTTTTTGTTCTGTCCAAGTAGTAGCGTAGTTGTCTGTGTATATCCAGGGTGTGCAAAAGTTTTTCCCCTTTATTCTGTGGATTAGGGAAGAACGTAGGCAAGTGAATAGCTTGTTTCAAGGATACCCTAGATACCACCTTTGGCATGAAAGTAGGATTGGTTCTTAGTGACACTCTATCCAGGTGAAAAATAAGAAAAGGCTGCACTGCCATTAAAGCTTGTAACTCAGATACTCTTCTTGCTGAAGTGATTGCCAGAAGGAATGCAGTTTTCCAAGATAGAAACTGTAGATCCGCTGATGCTGCTGGTTCAAAAGGAGGTAGTGTCAGTTTTTCCAGCACAAAGTTGAGATCCCATGCAGGTAGAGGGGGTCTTCTTGGAGGTTTAACATTTTTGATCCCTCTCAGAAATTGTCTGAGAAGAGGGTGTGAGAAGATGGGTGGATCCACATTGTATTCTGCTGAAATTGCTGAAGCATGAATCTTAATGGAAGAATAAGACAGGCCATTGTGGAACAATTCTGCTAAGTATTCTAGGATGTGTGCTAGGTTTGCCACTGTGACATTTGTGCCCTTTGATGTGCTCCAAATGAGAAATCTCTTCCATTTAGCTGAGTATGTCTTCCTTGTGGAAGGCCTGCGAGCCTCCAGGATAATGTCCTTCACCCTCTGAGATAAAACAGTCTGATTGGAGTTTAAGGAATTTTCCAGGCAGTTAGCTGCAATGTTTTCAAGTTGGGATGCAGGGTCTTGAAATTGTTCTGCGTTAGAAGAAGAGGCCATAGGGGGAGAGGCCATGAATTTTCCTGAGACATGCTTCTCAATAGTGGATACCAGTGTTGTCTTGGCCAGTCCGGAGCTATTAGTATCACTTTTGGCTGTTCCTCCTGATCTTCAGTAGAACCTTGTACATCAATGGGAGAGGTGGGAAGGCATATACTGTTAGGGCATTCCAGCTGAAAGAGAGAGTCCACCCTCCAAGCTTGTGGGTGGTATGTCCTTGAGCAGAATGTCTTCAGTTGGTGGTTGAGTGGGGAGGCGAACAGATCTATCTCCGGCATTCCCCATGTCTTTGTTATGAGTTTGAAGATGTCTGGGTGCAGCATCCATTCGTGTGCATCCATGGTAGTTCTGCTTAAGCTGTCCGCTAGTGCATTTTATTTTCCTGGCACGAATTGGGCCTGCAGTTGGATATTGAGATTCAGGCATAGATCCCACAGATTCATAGCCATCCGGCATAGAGGGTAGGAATGTGTGCCTCCCTGTTTGTTTATGTACCACATGACCGTGGTGTTGTCTGTCCTTATTAACAGATGTCCTTGTTGGAGGAAGGGTCTGAATGCCTCGATTGTATGCCTCACTGCCAGCATTTCCTTTTGGTTTATGTGCATGCTTAGCTGCCCTTGAGGCCATAGGCCTTGGATACATTTGTCCTCCATGTGTGCTCCCCATCCTCGGTCTGAGGCATCCGCGGTGATGGTCTGTCTTGTTTTTGGTTTGTTGAAAGGCAACCCTCTGTTGGACTGGCAGGCCTGAGCCCACCACAGGAATTCCTTTTGAAGGCATGGAATGATTGGTATCATGGTTTCTAAACTGTGACTGTGTTGAGACCATACACTCCTTAGGTACCATTGTAGTTTCCTCATATGCAGCCTGGCCTGTGGGATTAAAATAATGCAGGATGCCGTGTAACCCAGGGCCTGCAGGATTTTCCTTGCAGTAAGCTGAGTTTGTCTTGTCAGAATCATGAAGTAATCTGGAAGTTGTTTTTGTTTTTCTTCTGTGAGAAAAGCCATCTGGGTGTTTGTGTCCAGATCTGCACCCAAAAAGGTTATCCTTTGGGATGGTACTAGTCTTGACTTTTGGATGTTGACTGTGTATCCCAAGGCCTGTAGCAGGTGTATGGCATAGGCCAAGTCCTTTAACAATTTTTCTTGTTGTCCGCTTGTATTAGGCAGTCGTCCAGGTATGGATAAATTTGAATTCCCTGAAGTCTGCAATGTACAATTACTGATGCCAGGCATTTCGTGAATACTCTGGGCGCAGTAGATAAGCCAAAGGGCAATGCTGGGAATTGATAATGCTCTGATCCTGCAAGAAATCTGAGGTGTCTTCTGCAATTTGGTCAGATAGGGACGTGCAGGTATGCCTCCTTGAGATCTAGAGTCACCAGCCAAGACTCCTTGCCCAACATGGGAAGAAGTTGCTGTAGGGTCAGCATTTTGAATTTTGGCACAATGAGATAAGTGTTCAGTGCGGACAGGTCGAGAATAGACCTCCATTGGTTTTCTTTTCTTGGTACAAGGAATAGTCTGGAGTAAAATCCTTGGCCTTGTTCTGAACATGGTACCTTTTGTATAGCTTTCATCTGAAGTAAATTGCTGATTTGTCTTAATGCCTCTGCCTTCTGATTTGGTGGAAGGTTTGGCATTCCTCTTCTTTTTGGCAAAGTATGGAAGTGAAACCTGTATCCTTCGTCTATTATTTGCAATGTCCATGTATCCTTTGTAATGCAATGCCAGTTTTTTGAAAATAAAGCCAGCTTTCCGCCCAAGGGTGCTTCCAGTTGATCCCTGGTAGGCGGAATCAGAGTCAAGTCATTGGGTCTGTCCTGTAGTAGTGGTTGTAGTTGTAGCTGTTGCACTACTCCTTTGGTTGGCAGGCTGCCACTGACGGCCTCTGTAGGGGCCCTTCGATTGACCTCTGCCTCTAGGGTGCCTGTTCCTGCCTCTCTGGGCTCTGTTAGAGTCTGGAAAGGACCAATTCTTTGTAGGCCAGTTTCTGCTGAACCTCGGTGGTTGAACTTGCAGGAAATCTTTAACTGTTTGCACAGATTTTGCTTTTTCTTCAACCTTTTTTAGAATCTCCTGTGCAGGGGAGCCAAATAAATTTTGTTTCTCCATTGGAGCATCGAGGAGTTTAGCTTTGACATGGTCCGGCAAAGATTGCTCCTTCAGCCAGGCATGCCTACAAATAACTGCTCCAGTCATAGCTGATCTAAATGAAGCCTCCAGTGCATCATAGCCACATTTTAAAAAATGATTACTAACCTGTTGTGAGTTATGTACCAAATCCTGAAGGGATTTACGGTCTAAGGGTTCAGGAGAAGAAAGTTTCTTATTCAGTTCAGCTAACAAATACTCTTGGTACTGTATCATATGGAATTGACAGTTTAATGCCCTGGCAGAAAGAGTAGCAGAAGTATACACCTTCTTTCCCCATCTCTCTAAAGCTCTAGACTCTCTTTCAGAGGGTAGGGGATTTTTGGCAGTAGCGGCTGCAACCCCTTTTGGGCCCTGAGAAATAGTTTCTGGGTCTGCAGCATGGGCTTTATACAGATGGAAATGAGAATCCGGGACCCTGTAATATCCGGCAGGTTTGGCAGGGGCCGGAGGAAGAGAATCAGGGGCTGTACTGACATCATTGTACACATCATCAATTACATTTAGAACAGGACGTATAGCTAAGGGCCTATGCTGAGGCAAATGCAAAAAGGTCCTTAATCTTTTTCTAGAATCAGAGAAATCCTGACCTTGCCATTGAAAGTGCTCTCTCATGGAGTGTAAAGTCTCCCCAAAGGAAAATTCTTCAGGAGGGTAGGCCAAAGGAATAGATTCCTCTGCATCTGAATCCTCATAAGGCGAGTAAGCCCCTTCCTGGTGGTCTGACAAGTCAGATCCATCTGTGGATTCATCTGAGGAGTGAGGTTCAGAGGGGTCAGTCCTGGGCCTTTTGTCTGGGGGAGGTGGAGAGGCCCTGTCTGGGTGAGGTTGAGAACCCCTAATTAAGGAGATAAGGTCCTCAGCAAGGCTGAGGATCTGTGAACTAGAGGAAGGCCTCTGGGATGTAGATTTGGCAGGCAAAGCTTTTGAAAGTTTGGCAGCTTTAGCCCTAGTAAAGGCCTTAATAGACATAGAAGCTGGGGGCCTAGCAGCCCCACGTGCAGGGGTAGAAATGTCCAAAGGTATGGTGTCGGACAATTCCTGAACACTAGCCGTAGGGAGTTCTGAAGCCGACTCAGCCGGGCCTCCCGGCCTCAGTGGTCGGAAGTATGGTTTCGAAGAAGGAATCGCCGAGGACTCTGTTTCGCGAAACCGAGACACTCGCGTAGGCCTAGCCGTGGTTTCAGCCGAAACCGCGGCGCGAGTGTCGGTCCTTTTCCTTGCGTTTTTGACCATATGCGAAGTCGGAGTCTCCGGCGGCATTTTATAAGCAAAAGTGGCTCCAAAATTCCTCTGCAAACTCCGCCCGGTGTCTAAGAGTTCGTCGGTTGAAGGAGGCACAGGCTAAACAGGCTGATACGTCGTGGTCTGGGCCTAAGCAAGGAAGGCAGTAAGAATGGAAATCCTTATGAGGTATTTGTTTCCCACAAGTTAAACAATTATTTACTTTGTCTGACATCGGCTGAGGCAAGAAAGAGTCCCCAACGGGGTACTTAGCTTTTTTCGAAGTCTTTGGTAGCTGAAATCACTGGATCTGACCGACCGGCACTTGCGAACAGCTTCTGCTTCGGGCACCGCGCGGCAAGAAAGACTGAGGAAAATGGCGTCGGCTGATGCTTTTATACCCCAGACGCTCTGACGTCGGGGAAAGTGCAACATCAGCCGAGGCCAGACCCAGACTTTAGAATCCGGCCGACCGAAGGGCTGCCTGAGGCAGGACAACCCATATGTTATGACTGCAGATGCATCCTTGAAGGACATCTTGGCAGTTTTAGAAAGAATTGATGACGCGAAAGAAATCATCCGTTTGTGTCGAGCATCGGTAGTGCGAAGAACTTCTTCAGAAACCGGTGCCTCCTCAGCGGCTCTGGATCCATCCAAGATAGAGACATCCACAGGATCCTTAGTCGAAGAAGAGTCTCGTGGCATACTGGACTCTGAAAGGGTCTCGGTAGTGGCCTGCGAATCCACAGAAGCGGGCATCAGGGGTTGCGAAAGCGCCTCACTGAGGACCAGAGAACTGACAACTAGCTTAACAGAAGCGTCGTCGGCAGTTTTGGACCTGTGCAGTCTGTCTCTGTCTTTTGGACCTGTGCAGTCTGTCTCTGTCTTTATCCTTACGTTTTTTTCGGAACATCGGTAGTCAAATGGCTTACCAAAGCCATATCTGAATTTGAGGACTGAGAGCAAAAATATCTAGCTATAATAAGGGCCCGACGACATATAGTTCTGGTGTTGAACAAAGCACAAAAGCGACAGTGAGGGACGTTGTGGTCTGGGCCTAAACAGGTGACGCAGTAAGAATGGAAGTCTCGGTGTGGTATTTGCTTTCCACAGGCAAGACAATTGTTAATTTTTTCTGACATCGGTTAGAGCACGAAAAAAGGATCCCCAGTGGGGTACTTAGCTTTAGAAGACTTCAACTTAAATTCGGAAACGAAAACGCAGGTAGTGGCCGACCAGCACTCATGCGAACTGCTTCTGCTTTGGGCTCCTCTGAAAGATAGACTGATGTAATGGCGTCGGCTGCCTGATTTTATACCACTGACGACCTGACGTCAGTCCTGGAGTGACAGCAACCAACGCAGAAATACTAAGCCTCTGGCATTTGGGCCGACTGGAGGGCTACCCCTGGCAGGATAACCTAAATGCGAAGACTGCAAGAGTGAAAAATGAAGAACATCAATGACCTGAGAACACTTCGGCATGAAATTACAGTATCATTGTATTTGTTGTTCACCAGGTCATTAAAGTATGAGAAGATTCAGTAAGATTGGAAATGTTCACATATTTAACCCATATTTAAGGGATAGGGGAACAGGAAAAACCCAGAGTCACAGAGACCCATAGTTTAAGATTGGAGATATGCACATGTGCAACACATATTTAAGGGATGGGGAACAGCACAAAGACAGAGTCACAGAGACCCATAAGTTAAGACTGGAGACACGCCCTTGTTCAACGCATATTTAAGGATACCGGAACTGGACAAACCCAGAGTAACAGAGACCCATAACTTTACTTTCTTTTTCTGGAAAAACAATGGAGACGGTTATTTTCATAATGTATCATCGGAACTGAGACAACTAGGACTTGAAACTACATATAAGCATGCACATGTTGAAAACAGATCTTTAACTACATGTAACATAATGTTCTGTAATAATACAATAACAGTTATAAATGACAAGTGGTGCTGTGGTGTAATTTATACAGAGTTAATGTCAGCCTTTGACAAAATCATACACAAAACAATGGTCACTACATTAGAACAACTAGCGCTTTCATTCACTTTTATTAATTGTGAACTTCCTCAGAAACAACAAACTCCACACTTTCACTTAATTTATACTCCAATTAATCACATGGGTGATTACATCATAAATCACTTTGTTTTTTAAAATAACATACGTTTTAAAACATTATATAAATGACATATGTACCCACTAAAATAAATGTATAAATGTCATCTTTTAAAAAATATATATAAATATGCATACATATTTCTTTATAAAATGAATGAAATCAGTATTTCATCATCAAAAAACATTTGATATTAATGGTTTCATTCAAACCGGGCTTGGTATCTGCCCCAAAATGAAGTTGCCACAAAGATTCTTTACATTCCAATAAAGTTTTAAGATCCCCTGCATATGGTTGTTGTCTAACATTGTCTATTACAGAAAAAACACATAGGACAAACTAATGAATGCCTTGCTAGAGCATTAACGTGTTATTTTTTCTTTATTGCTAAGTGTTCACTAATCCTTTTTCTTAGATTTCTTGTCTTCATTCCAATATAATAACTTGGGCATGACAGACACTGGGCAACATATACCACCATCTCACTGTTACATGTAAAGTAACTCTTACACCAATAGGTATTTTTATTATGCTTAAGGTAAACAGAGGAACAGTTGCTAATGTACCTGCATTGCCTACAACTATTGCAGGCATAGGTCCCTTTTGTTCTAATAAACCCACCTTCATTCTCACTCTTTGTATTTGTTCCACTTTCTATTAACTTTTGATGTTACAAGTTTTTTTAAAAAATAAAATTGGTTTGCTTGCCTATTGTTTTAATAAGGTCCTGATTTCCTAGCAGTATTTTCCAATTATCCACTATAATATTTTTTATACACATCTCATTAGTAACGGGTCAAATAAAAGTCCCAGTAAACTTACTACCAGCCTTGTCCAAAACTTGAAAGTTGGTTTCATTATTTTCACCTGCCTGGACTGGATATGCAACACCTCTTCTTAACAACAATACCTCATTCTCAATAGATTTTAACCATCAACTATCATAACCTCTAGTCTCGAAAAATGATCTCAAAATTTCAATTTCTCTCAAAAAGGTTGTATCTAGAGAAGTAAGTCTGCTAAGCCTTATCAAATGTCCCTTAACAACTCCTTTTTTCATGTGAAGTGGATGAAGAGATTCCTTGTGTAAATATTGATTAACAAATACTGATTTTCTATAGATGTTGCTAATAAATTTCTGTGACTTAAAGTCATAGGTTAAATTGATATCCAAAAAGTTCAAATCTTGACCATAACCACTCACAGTGAACTTTAGAAATTCCGTTGTATTATTCAAGTACATCAAAAACTCATCAAAATCTTGAATGGTACATTGACTATTTGTTTTCCTTTGGAAAGGTATCGACGATAGGCCAAAATGTTTTTTTTCAAAGATACTATTGACAATAAATTTGTTTTCCCAATTTGCCATCACTAAATTGGCAAATGCTGGGGCCATTCTTGCCCCCATGGCAACCCCGGATGTCTGCTTGTACAACCGATTGTTGAACTTAAAAAAGTTGTTGTCTAGTACAAGCTCCATAATGGTACATACTGTATTAATCTTGGTGCTTCCTAATTCACTGTTAGTGGTTAGGTATTCTCTAAGGTATTCAATACCTATTTCTTGTTCTATACAGGTATAAAGAGAAGCAACATCCAGAGAAAAAAAACAAAAGGACTCATTTTCAAGTTTTAAATCTATTAGCAACTCCAGTAGGTGCCAAGAGTCTTTTAAATAAAACCTAGAAGCTTGCATAATGGGATTCAAGGTATAATCTAACCATATATAAAGTGTTTCTGTTTTAGACCTCGCAGCAGATATAATGGGTCTAAAGAGGGGATTTATACTATTTTTGGAATCCCAAAAAATATTGCCATACTTGGATGCTCAACATGTAAATATTTATAGCTGTCATAATCTAGTTCCCCCTGGCAGAACAAATCAAATAAACATGTGTCCAGCCTTAAGTAATACCTTTTTATAACAGCAACATCCACTATTTTATATGTTGTTTCATCCTTCTACATATTTTCTATGGATTTGATATAACCACACTGGTCCATACTAATAATTTTACCCCCCTTATCCGCCTTCATGACCCTTAATTGCTTGTTCATACGTAATGCCTGCAAGGCCTGGCCTTTCAAATTACTTAAGTTACCAATACTTTTATCAGGTACAATATTTCTAAATCCAGTCTCACAAGTGTTGAAGGACTTGAAGTGTTCCTAATAAAGGTGGATTCTATGTACTTGCTTTTTTAGGGCCCAGAGTTTGTCTAGCACAGTTAACATCTTGCATAATGTATTTTAAATTTAGCTTCCTTAAAGTCAGCCTAAAATCCACAATTAGTTTTGCAAGATTCATGGAATTTCCAGGAATGAAAGAAAAGCCCTTCTTTAAAAGGTCAACAAAAAAGAATGTGGTATCAGTACTTTGGAAAGGTTCAAAATTTCTATGTTGTATAACGAATGGTTTTTAGTATAGTTTTTATTATGTTATTTGAAGTGTGTTTTTTTCATCATGGCTGGAGAAAGCACTTCACAGGACACATTTACCAATCTCTCCACATATTCGATACCAGAGGATTTCACCTCGTTTTCTGACAAGATAACAAATGTTATCACCAAAGCCATTCAACAAGGATTTGGATAGAGAGCTGGGGGTAATGTCGTTTCGAATCATGTATCTAACACCACTGGGCATGCTCCAACTACTTCTATTCACGCTGACATTTCTGAGGTTACTGGAACTCAGCCAAGTGAAAGTATGGTTGCTTCAAGTGGCATTTTAGAACAAATCTTACAGGAAGGAAAAAATGCGGTTGGGGATATAGAACCAGTAGAAAACATGCCTGTAAGTACAGATAATGTTTCCAACTAGGTTGCTGAACAAAAAGCTTGCAAAAAAGCAATTTTTGATTTTGAAACGTTAACCTTGAAATATGTTATGTTAGATGTTGAAATTTGTTACCTAACGGAATGTGTTCAACGCAAATGCATTCCTCAAGGTTTGAGGACAAACAAATTTCCCAATTGCATTTCATATGGGGACAATTTATATCATAGACTTGTTGACTTATTTAATGACTTTGGCATTAATTTGATGCATACTTTAGTGGAACATTACTATAAGCAGCTGGAAGAAGTTAAAAGCAATAGGAGTACGTTAAATGAACAAATTAAAATGTTTTCTTGGTTTTCTTCATTTGATAACATGTACTGTGGCACAGTCATTAAGGATGACAGATATAGGGCTACAATATTAGCAAGAAAACAAAAAATTACGGTGTGACATTGCTTATGCGAATAAGACTGCTTACAATGTTAAAGACTATGGAGAAGCATCTGATCAGTATATGTTGCTTCGAACGCTGTAAATGCTGTAAAAACAACAGTTAATGGGAACAATTTAAATCAGTGTTCAAACTGTAATGTTCCAACAAATAATAACACCAGTGAAGTTATTAATGTAGACAACAACCAGAATGTTACGAATGGTGCTAATGTTTCCATGCATGAATCTCAAAATTCTAATCAAATAATATATTGGTTACAGAAGGGGCTGGTTGTTTCAGGAATGGTGGTCCTTTTTTGATGGACCAACAGGGGAACAAACGGGGGCCTACATGGTCCAAAGTGGTACAGAACAAGGGAAAGGGAAGGGGCAGGAACAGAAAGAAATGGTAGTTGTTCCAGACCATTCATTATACAACATAGAAATGTTGAACCTTTCCAAAGTACCGATACCGCATTCTTTTGTTGACCTTTTAAAGAAGGGCTTTTCTTTCATTCCTGGAAATTCCATGAATCTTGCAAAACTAATTGTGGATTTTAGGCCGACTTTAAGGAAGCTAAACTTATAATACATTATGCAAGATGTTAACTGTGAAAGACAAACTCTGGGCCCTAAAAAAGCAAGTACATAGAATCCACCTTTATTAGGAACACTTCAAGTCTTTCAACACATGTGTGAGACTGGATTTAGAAATATTGTACCTGATAAAAGTATTGGTAACTTAAATTATTTGGAAGGCCAGGTCTTGCAGGCATTACACATGAACAAGCAATTAAGGGTCATGAAGGCGGATAAGGGGGGTAAAATTATTATTATGGACCAGTATGATTATATCAAATCCATAGAAAATATGTTGAAGGATGATACAACATATAAAATAGTGGATGTTGCTGTTATAAAAAGGTATTACATATTACTTATATGTTTATTTGATTTGTTCTGCCAGGGGGAACTAGACTATGACAGCTATAAATATTTACAGGTTGAGCATCCAAGTATGGCAGTATTTTTTGGGATTCCAAAAATTCTGAAAAATAGTGTAAATCCCCCCTTTAGACCCATGATATCTGCTGCGAGGTCTAAAACAGAAACACTTTCTATATGGTTAGATTATACCTTGAATCCCATTATGCAAGCTTCTAGGTTTTATTTAAAAGACTCTTGGCACCTTCTGGAGTTGCCAAGAGATTTAAAACTTGAAAATGAGTCATTTTGTTTTGCTTCTCTGGATGTTGCTTCTCTTTATATCTATACAGAACAAGATAGGTATTGAATACCTTAGAGAATACCTAACCACTAACAGTGAATTAGGAAGCACCAAGATTAATACAGTTTGTACCATTATGGAGCTTGTACTAGACAACAACTTTTTTAAGTTCAACAATCGGTTGTACAAGCAGACATCCGGGGTTGCCATGGGGCAAGAGTGGCCCTGGGATTTGCCAATTTAGTGATGGCAAACTGGGAAAACAAATTTACTGTCAATAGTATCTTTGAAAAAAACATTTTGGTCTATCGTCGATGCATTGATGATTTGTTTTTCCTTTGGAAAGGTACCATTCAAGATTTTGGTGAGTTTTTGATGTACTTGAATAATACAAAGGAATTTCTAAAGTTCACTGTGAGTGGTTATGGTCAAGCTTTGAACTTTTTGGATATCAATTTAACCTATGACTAAGTCACAGAAATTTATTAGCAACATCTATAGAAAATCAATATTTGTTAATCAATATTGACACAAGGAATCTCTTCATCCTTAACGACTCCTTTTTTCATGTGAAGTGGAACAATTGATAAGGCTTAGCAGACTTACGTCTCTAGATACAACTTTTTTGAGAGAAATTGAAATTTTGAGATAATTTTTCGAGACTAGAGGTTATGATAGTTTATGGTTAAAATCTACTGAGAATGAGGTTTTAACTGTCAAGAAGGGGTGTTGCATGTCCAATCCTGTCAGGTTAAAATAATGAAACCAACTTTCCAGTTTTGGACAAGGCTGGTAGTAAGTTTACTGGGGCTTTTATTTTACCCATCACTAATGAGATGTGGTGTATAAAAAATATTATAGTGGATAATTGGAAAATACTGCTAGGAAATCAGGACCTTATTAAAACAATAGGCAAGCAACCCAATTTTATTTTTAAAAAAACTTGTAACATCAAAAGTTTATTGGAAAGTGGAACAAATACAAAGAGTGAGAATGAAGGTGGGTTTATTAGAACAAAAGGGACCTATGCCTGCAATAGTTGTAGGCAATGCAGGTACATTAGCAACTGTTCCTCTGTTTACCTTAAGCATAATAAAAATACCTATTGGTGTAAGAGTTACTTTACATGTAACAGTGAGATGGTGGTATATGTTGCCCAGTGTCTGTCATGTCCAAGTTATTATATTGGAATGAAGACAAGAAATCTAAGAAAAAGGATTAGTGAATTAGAAGTTATGTACCTACCATAACGTTCCATGTTAGTTGTCTTCTCTCACCTTCTTTCTTGCTGGATGGGTTCGGAGCCGATCCTCGGCTCCGACTCGGCACTTGCTAAGCTCGAGAGTCACTTTTACCAGCTTGAGGCAGCCCCATATCCCATGATGCAAGGCGGTAATTACCCAGATCTCGTTTGGTATCTAGAGGAAAAAACTGCCTATAAAAACTTTCCACTAAGGAAAGAAAAGCACTAACCTAAAAAGGCTGTAATGGAAACCAGGTAATCAAGGACAAAAACTATCTGGTGTCCAAGGAAGAAAAATCTTCCAGAGAAAAGGGGAGATCAAGGTCTGTCCAGGCTTGGGGGACAGGAGGGAGGGACGCAAGAAAGAAGGCGAGAGAAGACAACTAACATGGAACGTTATGGTAGGCACATAACTTCTAAATGTTAAGCTGTCAATCTCGCCTTCATTCTTGCTGGATGGGACCGCGTCCCTAGCACCTCTGTCCTGGGTGGCTCAATGGAACAGACTCTTGAGAACAGTGGAACCAAAGCTTGCCCTGTCCCTGGAGGCCAAATCCAACTTGTAATGAGAAACGAAGGTATGAGGAGTGGCCCAAGTGGCTGCTGCACAAATAGTATCTAAGGGTAGTCTAGCCTGAAAGGTTGTAGAAGTGGCTAGAGCTCTTGTGGAATGAGCTTTAGGTTTTGAGTTCAGCTGTTTGCCCCCTAAGCTGATAAATGTCAGAAATGGTGGAAGATAGCCATCTAGATAAGGTCACTTTAGAAACAGGGAGACCTTTTCTATTTTCAGCATAAGACAGGAAGAGCTGATCTGACTTCCTAAATTGCTTTGTTCTGTCCAAGTAATATCTAAGTTGGCGATGAACATCTAAATAATGCAAATTTTGTTCCGCCCTGTTAGAATAATTTGGAAAAAATACAGGGAGATCAATGGATTGGTTTAAATTTGTCTTAGAAGCAACCTTGGGCAAAAAAGATGGGTTGGTTCTCAAGGATACTCTGTCTTTGTGGAAGACCAAATAAGGGGGACGAACACAGAGGGCATGAAGTTCAGACACTCTTCTAGCCGAGGTAATAGCGACTAGAAAAAGTGTCTTCCAAGAAAGAAACTTTAATGAACATGAAGCAGCCGGTTCAAAAGGGGGAAGTATCAAGGATGTCAGCACTAAATTTAGATCCCACTGTGGTGGAGGATCTCTAACAGAGGGTTTAAGAAGGAACACTCCTTTGAGAAAGGCTTTACAAAGTTTGTGGGACATAATGTTGTGGTCTGCAAAGCCGACATGGAAGTTCGAGATTGCAGCCAACTGAACTTTGACTGTAGAAGACGAAGAACTTGAGTGAAAAATTTCCGCAAGGAAATCTAAGACCGACTGAATAGGGGCAGTAAAGGGGTCTATGTTCTTAGATTTTGCCCAAAAAGAGAAGCGTTTCCACTTGCTAGAATAAATCCTCCTGGTAGAGGACTTAAGAGAAGCTACTATGATATCTCTAACGGGGTTAGAGATCATAGGAAGCCTGGCTAAGGAAGGAAGTGGAGCAACCAAGCTGTGAGGTTGAGGGAAGGAACTGACCGGGGTGCAGTTGACCCGACTGGTGGGTCAGAAGATCTGGAACTGGGTCCAGATGCCAAGGCCGCACCAAAAGATGGCAATGAAGGAATGGGAACCAAATTTGTCGAGGCCAGTAAGGGGCAATGAGAATCATTTTGGCTCTCAAGACGGTAGCTTTCTGGAGTACTTGTGGTATCAAAGGAAAGGGAGGAAAAGCATAAAGTCCCCGGGGCCAATCTTGGGTTAGAGCGTCTCTGGGGGGATGGCCCGGAAGTGGGAAGAGAGAGAAGAAGTCTGGGCATTTGCTGTTTTGGAGTGTAGCAAAAAGATTGCAACATGGGCGGCCCCACTTCTGAAAAATCTCCTCCACAATGGATTGCTTGAGAGACCACTCGTGAGGCATGAGAATAGCTCTGCTCAATCTGTCCGCTATTATGTTGGTTTTCCCGGGGATATGCGTTGCTACCAGAAACCGATGAGAGGAGATCGCCCATTGCCAAAGTCTGAGAGCTTCTCGACACAAGGGATAGGACTTGGTTCCGCCCTGCTTGTTGATGTACCACACGACGGACATGTTGTCCGTGTGAACTGCAATAGTCCCTAAAGGGAGAAAGTCGTTGAGGGCTTGCAACGTTAAAAGCACTGCTCTCATCTCTAGGACATTTATGTGCAGGTGGTATTCGAACGGTTGCCATGTGCCATGAACCATCCTGCCCTGATAATGTCCCCCCCACCCGATCAGGGAGGTATCCGAAGTAACCGTGGCTACCGGGGTTGGGGGAACAAATGGTCTGCCCTGATGAACTAGAGGAGAGGAAATCCACCAGGATAGATGGTTCTTGCAGGTATGTGTCACCAGAATCTTGTGACGCATGGGAAGCTGCTGGAAGGACCATTGGGTGAACAACATCCATTGTAGGAGACGCATGTAAAAGCGGGCCAGAGGAAGAAGTGTTATGGCAGCTGCCATGAGGCCCAACACTTTTAGGACCAACCTGGCTTGCACCCTGTTGCTGGATAGGATGATCCAAACGTGGTTTTGGATATCTAGGATTCTCTGACTTGTTAGGTTTACTGACATCCGAGTAGTGTCTAGATTTGCGCCTATAAAGGTAATAGATTGGCAGGGCGACAAGGAAGACTTTTCGAAGTTGACTGAAATTCCTAAGTGACCGCAGAAACGTAGAGTGTAATCTCTGGCTTGGAGAAGTTGATGCCTGGTGGTGGCTGAGAGGAGCCAGTCGTTGAGATATGGAAACACCTGGAATCCTTGACGTCTCAGGTGAGCCGTGACCACTGCCATGCATTTGGTGAAAACTCTGGGGGCTGTAGTGAGGCCAAAGGGCAAAGCTCTGAATTGAAAATGACTGGTCCCCAGCCAAAAATGGAGAAAACTTCTGGAGCGTCTGTGAATCTTTATATGATAGTACGCATCCTGAAGGTCTATGGAGCACATCCAGTTGTCTTTGCCCAGAAAGGGCAAAATCGATTTAAGTGTGACCATCCAAAATCTTGTCTTTTTGACAGACTTATTGAGCCTGCTGAGGTCTAATATTGGTCTCCAGTCTCCCGTCTTTTTGGGGACCAAAAAGAACCTTGAGTAGATTCCGGATTCTAAATGATCTTTTGGTACTGGCTGGATGGCCCTTTTCTTTAGAAGCTTTGACACCTCTAATTTCGCAATTTCCCTTAGACCAGGTGGAACGTCTGGAAGGGAACCTCTTTGAGGGAAGGGGCTTTCCTCGAAAGGAATCTTGTAACCCTCGGATATGATCGACTGTACCCATTTGTCTTGAGAGAGGGAAAGCCAGGCTTCTGGGTACAGCGACAATCTTCCCCCGACTGCCTCCAAGGATGGGCAGTCGGGCAACACCTCAGGGATGCTGGAAGGGCTTGTCAGAGAGAGGCTCTCTGGAGGCCTGGTTCTGCGGACCCCCTCTGCCCCTAGGGCGGCGTCTATTGTTATTACCCCCTCTGCCTCTGGGGGTAAACTGACCACGTGCGTCCGGCGTGACTCCTTGAGATTTTTGGAACCACATCTTCCCCCCCTTCTGACCTTTGGGATAAGGCCTGGAAGGGGTGGAGAAACGGACTGCTATGGCAGAAAGAGTCTTGCCGTCCTGCTCGCACCTGGTCAAAGAGTCCTTCACCTGAGGACCAAACAATGTTGACCCATCAAAGGGAGAGTTTGTGAAGGATGCCTTAAAGGGGTCTGCAAAATTACAGAGCCGCATCCAGGACTGACGTCTGAGAGCCACTCCTGTGCCTGCAGCTCTACTCGCCCCATCGGCTGCATAAGAAATGAGCCGCATGGAGGAGTTGGTTATGGAATTAAGGATTCCCAGCTGAGAAGCAATCTTTTCCTGAGCCCCTGCTGCTGAAGGATCCTGTACTACTTCACCTAATTCTTTAAGGATGTCCCTTTGAAGTCTGGTGAAATGACATAAATAATTCAGCGAACGCATAGCAAAGGTCGCTGAGGAAAACATCCGCTTGCCATACCTGTCCATGGTCCTAGACTCCTTGTTAGGAGGATGGACTGGTACGGAAGGATCTGCAAGTTCCTTCTTGGTGGCGGCCACCACCACCATGGCATCAACCGGGACACCTTTAGTAAGAAACTGCTTTTCAGCGGGGGCCGTAATAAATTTTGAATGTCTCCTGGGGACTGGTTCCACCGAATCAGGAGATGCCCATGCCTTCCGAGCTATGACCTCCATGAGAGGGTCGAAAGGCGGAGACACCCAGAAGGTGGAGGGTCGAGATGCAAAAGCCTCCAGGTATACCGATTCATCCTCGGAGGGGTTAATGGAGGGCCAGTTCCCCCTCTGTTTCAGAAGCTCAAGGATGTCTGAAAAGGAGACATCCTCAGAGGGGGATCTTGGGGACCCCTCCGATTCATCCAAATCGGTATCCAATGTTGTAGACTTAGGGGAGTCTAAGTCCTTCCTCTTGCAGGTCCTCTTACGTGGGGGTTCACCTGAAGGATCAGGAGAAACCTTGGAAGAGGAAGTTCTTCCAATGGGGAGACCTGGGGCGATGGATCTCTGGGTCTGGGAGCAAGAGAGCGGGAAGAGGTATCTACAGGCACCGTAGAGGAAGGAGCTAAAGGAACCGACTGCTGACTAAGCTCAGGGGCTAGCACACTCCTCATCACCTCGAAGGCTCCCCTCCCAGGGAGGGTCGAGAGATCCCGCTCCGAAGAAACGGGGATCCCTGGTCCCACGGAGAGGGAAGGCTCCGAAGCAGATGTCGGGGCCGAGCTCACCAAGACCGAAGCCCCGAGAGGGAGAGCAGGGTCGGACAAGGGTCCGATGCCACTCGCCCCCTTGGAACCGACCAGGGAAGTCCAACACCCGGATCCCTCCAAGGAAGGTCTCAAGGAGGAGATAGGAGTCGAGGACGACGGAGCCGAAAGGTGTGGTATCGGCTCCGAAGCCGCAACAGTCACGGTACCAATAATCTCCAGCTCCGAACTCTGTAGGAGAGTTGAAGGAGGAACCTCAGGAGGGTGTAGAATAGCGGTCGTCTGTTGAGACGGGCTGTGGAGCATTTGCGCTAGTGCCTGTGATTTTAATAGCCTACTCACCACTCTCTTTAAATCATGGTCTGATAGCCTGGAAGACCTCGATGATCGACTCCGATGGCTCCGCTACGAAAGCAGGGGGGAAGCTGGAGCCGAGTGTATAGATTCTAAAGAAGGAGATCTAGACCTCTTTTTGGACGGAGCCATTGGAGCCAAAGAAACCTCGGCTCCAGGCGGAGCCGATAACTTATCGGCTCCGAGTGGAGGCAAAGATATCTCGGCTCCAGCCGGAGCTGAGACATGCTTCGATGCTAGGGTGTCGGCTCCAGCCGGAGCCGACACAGCTGTCGAAGCCAGGGTATCGGAGCTGAACGGCGCCGATACTGAAGCTTCCACTAAGGAAAGATCGGCTCCGGACGGAGCCGATGTCTACTCCGGCGGAGTCGAAACCAAGACCACCGTCTTGGACACCGAAGCCTGGGTCTTGGAAGGCTTGGAGGGCTTCCCGGAACCGACCTTGGCCGGGGAGCTCTCAGGCTTAAGGAGACCCCTGAGGATCAATTTATTTCTACGTTCCTGCAGGACTCTCTGGCTAAAGGAATGACAGATAGCACAGGAGTCCTGCAGGTGTAGGGGTCCCAGGCAATAAATACAAGAAGTGTGACCATCTGTCAGAGACATCTTCTGACAGCACGAGTCACACTTCTTGAAACCTGAGACCCTAGTATCTTTGGACATGTCTAAGTCCTAAATACACACACACTCACACTCAGACAGAAAAACTCTAATAACAAGTTAGAAGTGTAAGAAAAAGCTGTAATACACAACACAACACCCACACCTAGGAAATCCTGACAGGAACTGTAAGGGAGGGCAAGGCCCAAGGCCCAAAGATCTAAAATCTAAGAATAAGGAGTTGAAGAAAGGGGTATGGAGCTAAGTGAATATAGGATTCACTAAAAATGCTATAAAGAAAGAAATTTAGGGAATTGGATCTAAATATCCTGACTAACAACAATATAAAATCACTTACCAGGAGCTGGTAAAAAAGATGACCTCATTAGCGAAGCGGCAAACGAGATCTGGGTAATTACCGCCTTGCATCATGGGATATGGGGCTGCCTCGAGCTGGTAAAAGTGACTCTCGAGCTTAGCAAGTGCAGAGTCGGAGCCGAGGATTGGCTCCGAACCCATCCAGCAAGAATGAAGGCGAGATTGACAACTTAACATCACTTATTAGCAATAAAGAAAAAATAACACATTAATGCTCTAGCAAGGCATTCATTAGTTTGTCCTACTTTTAAGAAATGCGTTTTTTCTGTAATAGACAATGTTAGACAACAACCATATGCAGGGGATCTTAAAACTTTATTGGAATGTAAAGAATCTTTGTGGCAACTTCATTTTGAGGCAGATGCCAAGCCCGGTTTGAATGAAACCATTAATATCAAATGTTTTTTGATGATGAAATACTGATTTCAT
Source organism: Protopterus annectens (assembly GCF_019279795.1). NCBI lineage: Eukaryota > Metazoa > Chordata > Ceratodontiformes > Protopteridae > Protopterus > Protopterus annectens. The sequence goes on from NC_056731.1 coordinate 477,145,290, forward strand.
TAATTTTATAAAGAAATATGTATGCATATTTATATAATTTTTTTTAAAAGATGACATTTATACATTTATTTTAGTGGGTACATATGTCATTTATATAATGTTTTAAAACATATGTTTTTTTTTAAAAACAAAGTGATTTATGATGTAATCAACCATATGATTAATTGGAGTATAAATTAAGTGAAAGGGTGGAGTTTGTTGTTTCTGAGGAAGTTCACAATTAATAATAGTGAATGGAAGCGCTAGTTTTTGTGTCTGTGTTTCCTAGCACTGTTGGAGAAGATAACAGTTCGTTTTTGGGTTTATCTGCTTTCCGTTTCAAGTTTTTAGTACATTAGAACAACTATTTACTGATGCAATTTTAATAAGATGGACAGCTGCATGGCTTACAAATAGGACATGACAAAGGCACATTAACTGGACAGGTCAATCTCTAGGTTACAGTCAGGATGCCCTATAGAGCTCTCACTCAGGCCCATAACTTTTTACATCAAGTCTTTCTGATCTTTTTCATTTGCGGTGCTCTATTGTCTGCAAGCAGGTAACTTTAAATACATAAACAGGTTACATCTGTCACAGCTAGGGCAAAATAACTTGAGTACTTCAAACCATCTGGGCATAGGAGAATAATATGTTGATAAAGTTATCAACAGCAAAGCCTATGAGATTTCAGAGAGAGAGAGATTGAAGAATGAGTAATACAGCACACTGTGATTTAAAATGTGGATTCGTTTAATAACCTGGGTATATGGGTAGATCCAGCTTTGAGATTTTTTTATATGATCATACCAGTATATTGGTTAAAGATTATTTTAAAAACTACAGCCAACTGAACTTTGACTGTAGAAGACGAAGAACCTGAGTGAAAAAGTTCCGCAAGGAAATCTAAGACCGACTGAATAGGGGCAGTAAAGGGGTCTATGTTCTTAGATTTTGCCCAAAAAGAGAAGCGTTTCCACTTGCTAGAATAAATCCTCCTGGTAGAGGACTTAAGAGAAGCTACTATGATATCTCTAACGGGGTTAGAGATCATAGGAAGCCTGGCTAAGGAAGGAAGCGGAGCAACCAAGCTGTGAGGTTGAGGGAAGGAACTGACCGGGGTGCAGTTGACCCGACTGGTGGGTCAGAAGATCTGGAACTGGGTCCAGATGCCAAGGCCGCACCAAAAGATGGCGATGAAGGAACGGGAACCAAATTTGTCGAGGCCAGTAAGGGGCAATGAGAATCATTTCGGCTCTCAAGACGGTAGCTTTCTGGAGTACTTGTGGTATCAAAGGAAAGGGAGGAAAAGCATAAAGAAGTCCCCGGGGCCAATCTTGGGTAAGAGCATCTCTGGGGGGATGGCCCGGAAGTGGGAAGAGAGAGAAGAAGTCTGGGCATTTGCTGTTTTGGAGTGTAGCAAAAAGATCGCAACATGGGCGGCCCAACTTCTGAAAAATCTCCTCCACAATGGATTGCTTGAGAGACCACTCATGAGGCATGAGAATAGCTCTGCTCAATCTGTCCGCTATTATGTTGGTTTTCCCGGGGATATGCGTTGCTACCAGAAACCGATGAGAGGAGATCGCCCATTGCCAAAGTCTGAGAGCTTCTCGACACAAGGGATAGGACTTGGTTCCGCCCTGCTTGTTGATGTACCACACGACGGACATGTTGTCCGTGTGAACTGCAATAGTCCCTAAAGGGAGAAAGTCGTTGAGGGCTTGCAACGTTAAAAGCACTGCTCTCATCTCTAGGACATTTATGTGCAGGTGGTATTCAAACTAATAAAAAATAAAAAAATAAATAAATAAAAAAAGGATTTATAAAGAAAAGGAAATCAGAAATGATGAAGTTATTCATGGATTCTAACTTACAACAGACTCAAGTTAGAGTATTGAATAATAATTACAAATCTTATAATAAAATTAGCACAGGTATATTGGAAAAAACACTGAAAATATACAGAGAGCATGCATGGATCTGATTTTAGTTATTACAAAAAATTTAAATATTTGACCCTTTTACTCTATTTCATATTGATATTTAAGTGGAGACCTTAAGTAGAGAGTAATTAGAGATAACTACCTCCAGGAATGTTTACAGTTATCAAAAAGTAGTAAAGAATCAGACAATCTGTGTAGGAGATGATACAGCAATGAGAGATGTACTAACGTGTTCTCTGTAAGAGCAGCTGACACATGGAATACAATTTATATATTAAAGTAAGCACTACTTTAGAATTTTTTAAGAATGTCTTCTTCACTGAAATGACTGTTTTGGTACATTTGTAAGCTAGAAGGGCATTATTGCCCATGGCCTAAAATATTTGTATGTATGTAAAAAGTGCAAATATAAATAAGCTGTTTAACTGACTGGCTATGCTATATATACAAGGATGTCTTCATTTTTTACTTACGTTTTACTTTTAGGTGTAATGGTATTCTTTAAACTAATGAGTGTATATTGCAGACATCTTGCTCTGTCGTGATTGATCAGCAAATTCACGGTTTGTAACAAAATATCACATTTGATCTCAGTTGCAATTTACAGTTTCACTAAACAACTGCGACATTGTATCAAAAATTGCCATGCATGCCTAGATAAGTCATTAGTTGCGAAACAGTCAAATAAATAAAGCCATGCCTTCACATGAGACCTGTGTGCTTGCTTGTTTATTTTTTAAATAAATGAAATAACAATTTCACATAGAATGTGCGTGTCTGTTTACTTATTTATGTATGTATGCATGAATGTCAGTTAAAATTGTACTGGCTAGTTCTACAGTAAACTCTCAGTTAAGCATGGCACCCATGGGGACTGGTAGATGCCAGATAACTGTATTTTCTGGTTGCTTGAGAGTTACTATTAAAAACAAGCCTGGCTAATACTGTACCCTATGCTATTTGTTTGGTTTGACTTGTTCTCAGGTTGGGGAGAGAGGGAAGTTATTCCTGTCTTTCTTTTTAAAACTCTAAAAATGTAAGGTATGTTTCTGCGGGGGGGAGGGGGACACAAAAAGTGCAACACATGAAAATTGTACTGTAGTCCTCCGATATTTTTTTTGCTGGGTGCTTGAGATTGCTGGTTGCTTGAGTTCCATTTAACTGTAATTAGAAAAAAAAATTACTGCCTAGTCAATATGAATACATGCAAAAAAAATAAATAAATAAAAATTCTTGCGATTTCATGACACTTCAGTTATAACTGAAGGCATACCTCTCAACCTGTAAGTATAGAGACAAAAGTCTTGCCAGAAACATTTAATTGGCTAAAGTAGTTACCAAAGTCCAAGGTAAGAGAGTAGTGAATGGTACCTTTACTCAAAAGTGTTAACAAGAACAATAAGGTGCAAAGCAGAAGACCGAATCCATATGGCTCTGAGATGATTGAGTACTCCCCATCATATATCCTGTTCCATTTCTCTTGCAACTATCACTAAAGAACAGGTCCTCACCACACTTTCCACATTTAAAAACACTGCATCAATGAGCCCTGAAAATATCCATGTATGCCTTCTAAACAGCTTCAAACATGACCTGTCAGGCCTACTAGAATCTCTGTTCAACCACAGCCTCCAGACAGCTTTGTCCCTAAGGAATTAAAGACTGCAAATGTCACCCTACTACACAAAGGTGGACAGTCAACTGATCCAGGGAACTACACACCTATAAGTTTGTCTAATTTGACATGCAAAGTCATGGAAAGAATTATCACACACCTGATAAAAACATAGGAAATATTTAAAAAAAAAAAAAAAACAGTCCCATCCCTGTTTGGTTTTGACAACAACAGTTAATGCCTACTAAACCTGGTGAACTTCTTCGAGAAAGTCACTAGAGGCACGGATGAGGGCAAAATATTTTATTTATTTAAAATTTGTTTACTGGGAAAGTTCGACTTGGAATGAGCCAATTTTTTACAGGAGGCCTGGGAGAAAAGATCCAGATGCAGGTCTTCCTAATGTGGGAGGAAACCCACACAAACGCAGGCAGGACATGTAGACTCTGCACAGAAGGCACCCCAGATGAGAATAACGTTTGAGGGAAATTGGCTAGGCTTAAAAGGTAAAGAAGGGCAGTTACGCTAGTACTTAACTATGAAGGTCTAATAATTCATTAGTATGTCATTTAGGTTGGCATAATGTTTAAGATATTTGCCTTATAGACGCATTATGCAGGGTTTGATTCCAAAGACCAAATTACCACCATAACAGTTATAAATAAATGCAATCTGAGGGTCATGCTGCTCAATGCTAGAAGTCTAAATCTCAAGATGCACTTGCTTGAAGCACTCCTCAAAACGGAGAGCATCGACATTTGTGAACGGTGACCTAGTTTAAAGCAGCAGAAAGCACCCCTGCACTATCAGGCTATAAAACTCATTCTACACCTTTTGGCCCCAGAACATGGACTGAAGCTCCAAAGGTGGTGGTGGTATCTATATGCACACTTCCAGACTAGTAGCCCAGCATAACGCATTTGAGATACTTCAGGTACAACTAACATTGGGTAAGATGGCGATTCAGGTCGTAGCCTGCTATAGGTCTCCAGCCATGTCCCAAGACTCTCACTCCGCATTCCTAGGCACCCTGGAAACTCTTAGGGTCCAACCCAACACTCTCCTACTAGGTGACTTCAACTACCCCTCCATCAACTGGGAAAACTACTCATGCACCAATACACTGGCCCAACGCTTCCTGGAATTCATCAATTCCAATGCCCTGGACCAGCTCATTCTTACCCCCACTAGAGGAAGCAACATCCTTGACCTGGGTATTACTAACATGGGCAACCGTTGCTCTACACCAATAGTCAATTCCTTCCTTGTTAGATCTGACCACAAACTAATCACCATGGAAATCCACATCTCACCCACACCCCCCGCAAAGGTAACCACCACGAAAAACTTCTCCAAAGCTGACTTTGGACTCCTAAAAACAGAGGTGGCTAACTTCACGGCACCCATGTCAATGGAAAATAGATGCATGACTGCCGAATCATACACCAATGCATTGTACGAACACATACATAAATGCATGGAACTAGCCATAACCAACAGAACCAAGACACTCTTCTAAGTTCTAAGATTGGACAAACTCCCTTATTAGCCTCAACAAAAAGTTGAGATCCCTCATCAAAACCTCCAAAGCCATCTATGAAGGCAGAGTTGTGGCAGACACTAAAAACAACCACAAAGCCTTCTATAGTTATATCAAGACTCTCCACAGCAATACCCAGGTTTGCTCCGAGTTACTGCACAACGGTACCTTCTATACTGAGCCAACAACTGGCCGACAGACTCAGTGCCAGCTTTACTCCTCTCTCCCCCCAAAGGACCAATCACAATACCAGAGGAATGCCAGGCACCAAGCATTACTGCAGTACGGGTTAAAGCTGCTTATCCAAGGCCAAGAATACAGCTTCCATAGGACTCGACAATATCCCTGGATGTGTTCTACATGAACTACAAAGTGAACTGGCACCACATCTGTGTGCCCTGTTCAATCACAGCCTCATCTTAGGCTTTGTCCCTACCAAATGGTGCACTGCTACAGTCATCCCTCTCCATAAAGGGGTACAGACCCTGGGAATTATCACCCCATTACCCTGACGAGTCTGACATGTAAGGCTATGGAGCACATCATCATGGACCTAATAATCAAGGATATAGAGGAATCTCCAAACTCTAGATCCCACGCAGTTTAGTTTTGTGAAAGGTAGATCATGCATGCTCAACCTGGTTGGCTTCTTTGAGTCAATCACTAGAGCTGTAGATAAGGGCAAGGCAGTTTATACAGCCTACCTTGATCTAGCCAAGGGCTCTGATACCATTTCCCACTCAGGAATTACTGATAAACGCACCAAACTAGGCATCAACCCCTATATCACTAAGTGGGTTGCAAATTGTCTCACAGACAGAACCCACAGTGTGAAAGTAGTGGACTCCAAGTCAGACTGCCAACCAATCACAAATGGAGTCCCGCAGGGATCAGTCCTGGGTCCTCTCCTGTTTGGCATCTACTTTTCAGATGTCCAGGCGAACACAGAGGGATTCTGGCTGACCAAGTTCACAGACAACTGCAAGCTGGGAGCCATTATTAACTCACCAAGTGATGTAGACATCCTACAGAAAGGCCTCAGTGAGAATGACTGGTGTCGAAAGCATGGCCTTAAGTTTAATGCCAAAATATGTGTCATCATCATCTTTGGGAAAAACTCAATTCCCACTAATTACCACATTGATGGGAGCCCATTGAACACTGAAGACATTATAAGAGATCTGAGGACACAGGTTGGCAGCAACCTCTCCTTTGACCACCATATTGCCACTGTGGTCAGAAAGTCCTTCTATGTGGCACAGCTCATTACCAAGGGTTTTGCATCCAGGAAGAAAGAGGTCATCATCTCTCTCTACTCTTCCCTCATTAGGCCAATCATTGAGTATAATGCCCCATTTGGCATGCAACTCTCTAGACACATGCAACAGCTGGAAAGGCCACACAAATACCTCACAAAGAGGATCCTAGGCCATAAACACATGTCCTACACAGACAGACTAAACAATTCCAGCTATTCTCTGTCTCATATCATCTACAAAGAGGCAATCTCTGCTTGACTTACAAAGCCATGTCTGACCTAGCTCTGTTAGAAATGCTACATCTAAAGAAATCTCAATCCCTCCACATCACACGCTCCAGAGACCTCAACCTCATTACCACAATCAACAGAACATGCTGGAGAGACAGGTTCATAAACCACAGACTGCCCATGGTCTGGAATAGAATTCCCATACATGTCAAGCAGAGCACCTCACTGGCACTCTTCAAGAGAAATCTTGATGAGTGGATGGGAAATAGAAAGTTCACCCCAGGGATCACTCCAGTGGCTCAACTTGATAGAGGAACTGGGAACTTACGTCGGGTGGCATGATGCCAGGGCACTTCTATGGGCTAGGCTCGTAAAGGCTCCAGTGCTATTAGCCTAGTACACACCTATGAACATGGGTTAACTGGTCAAGTTTAAAATGGCCAACAAGGGCAATTACTCTAGTACTAATCCGTGAACCTATGTGCCACAGTGGTAAGAAAATTCTTCTACGTGGTCAAACTTATAAGTAAGGGCAACGCATCCAGATCTAAGAAGATCAGAGCCCCACTATACTCAGATCTCATTAGACCAATAATAGAGTACAATGCATCTTTCGGCATGTACCTAACCAGACATATGCCAACAGCTAGAGCGGCCAGACAAGTTCCTCACTAAAAGAATACAGGGTGTAAATAACATGTCCTATGAGGAAAGCATCAAAGCCCTGCCCTATACTGAGTCTCCTACAGACTACGGAGAGGTGTAGTAGACTGTGACAGCTGTGATTCAGAAGAAACCTATACATAACATTCTGAGGGTGCCAACTGTGAACCTGCTCTCTCCATAATCTGGAAAGCAAGCCTGTCCAAAGAGGGATGGGAGCCCAGAACTGAGAAAGACAACCTCAGAACCAGGATTACACCCCACTCCAATGAGCCCACCTCCAGAGAAGGAGACGCAAAAGGACCAGAAGCTGTCAAAGCAACCGGTACCACAGATAGCGCCGTGGAAAAATTTGGGGCTGTACTTGGGATCCCGGTGCCGGCAGCTGAGTCATGGTCCCATGGGTGGGTCAGTTCTGACTGAGCTGATGTCCACAGAGTGGGTTCCGGAACCACGGTGAGATCCACCAGTGGTACCGAAGAAGTTGGCACCGGGAGGAGCGTCAGCACTGAGGGCTCCACATCCTGTGGGGAGGTTGAAAGAAGAAGATTAAGTTGGAGTCTGTGGAGAAAAAAACCTGGACTCCAGGTAGGAGGAAGGTCCTAGATGGGGTTGGAATGCCTCTAGCCGCCAAGATCAACAAGTTTCACTGCATCATCGAGCTCTAAAAGACTCTTGGTAAAATGAATGGACATCCCCGATGGAAATTCTGTCCAGTCAATAAATGGACTGAGCTGCTGTCCAACAAAGGGATCACTGGATAGGGAATATTGTGTCCTGGCTAGTGTTTTGACCTTTAGCACAGTTGTCGAATGACCAGAAGGCTGTGATGGAGGGAGAGTGACGAATTTCAAAGGAGAATCTATTGTTGGTGCCGAGAGGGTCTGCCATACTGTGGAAGGGGTCAGTACCGTGGCGACTGTCATAGTCGGTTCCGTAGTCAAAGCTGGCACCATGGAGGGGGTCTTAGGCTCCGGTGCCGAGACAGATGTTGGTGCCAATTTAGGTTGTTTAGTCTTTGGTTCAATATGAACCCGGCCTTTAATGCTTTTGGCTCCTGAGAATGAGGAGAAATTGGGACCAAGTGGATCCTGATTTTTCTAGGAGAGTGTAACACCTCCACCTCAGATAAACCCTCCAAAAAAGTTTTTTTTTTAATAAACCCTTTAAAATTAGTTTATTCTTATGCTGTGCTAAGGTGCGGACACTGAAGCCCTTACAGAGCTCTCACGAAGGTTGGACCTGCAAGTGTGGGACTCCTAAATAATGTATGCAGGAGAGATGTCCATCGGAGATGGGCATCTTCCTGCCACATTTGTCACAGTGTTTAAAGCCAGTAGTACCTTTTTTGTCCACCATTTTAACAAGCACTAAATTCCAGACAGATAGTCTCTCAGGTGATCACAGGCACTCACACACATAAATGGAGAGGAAGAAGATTTTTTTTTTTTTTTTTTATACCAGCAACGGTAATTCAGGTATACCCAGAGGGATGAGAGAGAGAGGAAGGGAAGAATAGCAGCAACGGTAATTCAGGTATACCCAGAGGGATGAGAGAGAGAGGAAGGGAAGAATACCAGCAATGGTATTAGAGATTACCTAGAGGTAAGAGGGAAGGGAGAGGCCTATACCAACTATGGTACGAAGAAATACCAGAAAAAGGTAATAAGGAGAGAAAAAAAACACACACCTCTATATATATATGTATATATATATATATATATATATATATATATATATATATATATATATGGGTCTATATGACTTGGTCGACAGTTCATATGATCGACTGTTTATTTGGTCGACAGTTCATTTGATCGACAAGCATTTGCCCCCTTCCCCAATGTTGTGTGACCCTGGAGTTGATATATATAGTTAGGGGGGGTGTGGGGGGCGAAGCCCCCCACCTAAAATGCTTGTCGATGCTTATTTTGATATTCCCACGAAAGTGCATTTTTGACAAAATGCACTTTTTCAGAAGTTCACCGCGAAAATGGGATCCAGTCATTACAACGAATTTACGTTTCAAATCGAAACGTAAATTCTTTGTAATGACTGGATCCCATTTATATATATATATATATATATATATATATATATATATATATATATATATATATATATATATATATATACACACACATATATATATATAAACATAGAGAGAGAGCGCAACTAAGAAACAAGGCGTTTTAGAAAAAGTAGTACATTTTTTGAAAAATTGTGAAAAAATATAACACTTGGCTTCAGAGCAGGCCTGACACGTCTTGAAACTATGCAGCAAATGAGATCTGAAAGGAAGGGAAGAGAGGCACTATAAGTAAGTCTTTGGATGATGCAAGCTTGTTATATCGGCTGAATTGGTTCAGAGGACGGAACCAAAACCAAGCTGTCATAAATGAATGAAGGTTGACATCAGATTGCATATTTATACCTTATGGAAAGAACCACCCCTACAAATTACAACATTGATAACACTCTCCCAAGATTAACTCAGTGGTAATGGACTTTAGGACTCAGTTTGACAGTAACCTGAATTTTGATCAACATGTGCCCATGGTGGTGAGGAAATCCTTCTATGTGGTGCAAGTTATGATTTATGGCATGGCATCCAGATGTGAGAAGGTAGTAGTCCCACTATGCTCAGCTGTCATTAGCCAAATAATCAAGTCCACTGCACTCTTCAGTATGTACCTGACCAGGTATTTGCAGCAACTACAACAACCACAGAGATTCCTCATTAAAAGAATACAGGGTTTAAATAACATGTCCTATGTGGACCACCTCAAAGTCTTGTCCCTGTATTCAGTCTCCCACAAACTACTAAGGGGCAATCTGTGCTTGACCTACAAGGCATTCTCTGATCCAGCCCTGATGAATCTGCTACACATTCACAAAACAAACAGCACAAGAATTAACTATCTAAACATCTGCACCTTGTCTGTAACAAAAAAATATGTTTGAGAAACAGCTGCATGTTTCAGAGATTACCCCTTCTCTAGAACAGGCTCATAATCTGTGTCAAACAGAGCTCTTCTCTAAGCCTATTCAAATTACATTTGGACCCATGCATGGGAAATCATAAATTCACCCCAAATTTGTCATCTGTGGCCTATGGACAGAAGCAGCTTGAAGATGCTCTAAGGCACAGGCATATACCAAAGTTGTTCTAGTCCTGGGCACTGATAATTGAGAAAATTGGGGCATGAATGGCTAGGTTTAAAATACTTTTGGACCATTCACCTGGTAACCTGCTATGCAGATTTCTTCTAGTGAATTGCAAATACATGAAGTTGCTTTCCTCAGAAATCTGTGAAACAAAAACATGTTGGAATCCAGGAATACATATAGTAACCAAAATCAGCTATAGTGGAATGTAGGAAAAGGTAGGAAACTGATTAGCAATGAGCTTCTCTTTAAATAAACTACAGTTTACTGGGTACAGCAGTGACAGATATACTGTGTTTTATATAGCATATATCATGGACAGAAATAGGTTAAAAGATAAAAAAGGACAACTGGGTACACAAGTCCCTGGATGAAAAGTGCCCAATCCTCATATGCGCACTGGTTCCATGACTGGGAAAACATACAGTGTAGAATCTTTAAGACACATAAACATTCCTACAATTGGGTTAGGCAAGGCTGAGGGGGAGGATGTCCCCCCTTTTAGAAGGAAGTAGTAGTCTACAAAAACTGATAAGCCAGAAAAGGACCATAAAGAGGATAGAGTGGACTACTGAGGACAAGAAAGAAAATATACATTGTTACTATTATGCAACAAACCCAGAATTTCCAAATAGAAGATATTCCAAAAGATTAAGAGAAATTAGCAGAAAAAAATACTTACACAACAAAAATTGTCAAAAGCTTCAAATGCAAATTTGTATTCATTATACAACAGATACAAGAAAAACATATAGACAAACTTCAAGCTGTTTGGAAAAAGAAGCAACAGAGGAAGTACAAAAAAGATAAAAAAACAAAACCTAGAGATTTTTGAAAGGCATAAAAAACAGACATGGACATGGGAAAGAGATCTCATATACTGCAATATATATGCAAGAGAGAAAGCCAAAGTAATCAATACAAAAAAGCAGCTCCAAAGATATTTGAAGAGAAATACAGGCAAAGGTATCCTTTTCTGTGGAACTTTTCTCCCCAGGCCTCCACTGAAAAAGGGCACAAGCTCAGTCCGACTATCCCAGTCAACACATGTCAAATAAATAAATAAAGAAGGAAACTTTCACAATACAAAAATAAATAAAATCACAAAGGGGAATACAAACCAGAAGATTAGTAAAGTCGAGGTTAAACAAATATAAGCTGAAATTAAGGAATACCTGCAAAGTTAAGGATTTAGTGTAGAAAGCCTAACACAGGTTATGTCACAGTATGATGGAATAATGAATCCCTAAAGTAAGGAAAAACATGAAAAGTGGGAGACGTGAAGAAGAAATATGGACATGAGAAAGAAAGAGAGAAATTTAATATAGTGCAATATTTATGCAAAGGAGAAAGCAAAACAAATCAATACAAAAAAGTGTCACCAAAGATATTTGCAGAAAAATACAGGCAAATGCATCTGGCTATGGAAAATTTTACAATACAAAAAGTAGGAAAACAAAAGAGTGGGGGGGGGGGGAGTAGAAAAAAGGATTAGTAATGCGGAATTTAAAGAAATATTACCTGAAGTTACCTGCAAAGTGTTCAAAGTGAACGATTCAGTGCAGGAAATCCTACTGTGGCAACGTTCAAAGGCGGTTATTAGGCTAATGGCCCTAGGGCCTTTACAAGTTTAGCCATGTTATACCCATGTTCCCGAACTGACCTTGGTTAGATGGTTATTATTCGCATAGCAAGTCTGTGATCAGCACAGGCTAGCCCTGTCCATGAGGGACATAGGTGCCACCCCCAGAGTGAATTTGCAATCTCCCATTCAGTTGTCTAGTTTGCGCTTGAATAGAGACATTGAGGAGCTCTGCTTCACGTGAATTGGAAGTTTATTCCAGAGGAGTGGCATGTTCTGTTAATGTCACAGGCTAAGTTGAGATTCATGGAGTGAGTGACTGTTGTCCCATTTGATTTGTGGATGTGCAGCCTTTCCATTAGGGCAGGGTCAGAGACTGCTCTGTAGGCCAGGCACAAGTTGACTCTCAGCAGCCTATAAAATACAGAGTACAGTGACAGGGTTTTCTGCGATTCTATAACTGTGACTCAAATGACTCAAATAGATGCACATGGCCTGGATGAGACTGGGGGGAGTGAGTGGCATTAGCATACATCTATCCCATCTTGGGGAAGGTGGAAATATTCTATGCATCATTGTCTGATCTCACCGAAGATTACAGAGAAGTATGTAGAGAGTCAGTCAGGGACACACACTCAACTACTGCCAAGCTACTTCATTAGTTACTTTCTGAGGGGACACTGCATTCTGAGGACGGCATGCATGGAAGCATGTACATCTAACAGACTAGAGATCATTGCAGGACCCCCACCCATGAGCATGCATGTCAGCTGTCAAGGTAAGAATTGTTAGGGTTTACAAGAAAAGCCCCCTGATGGCCACCTAAATGACAGTTCCTCTTTACTGGCTGTCACCCTGAGGAAAGGGAATGAGTGGCCGACTGGTCAGTGGCGGGGAGGGATGATGGTTGGCAGGCAGAAGGGAGAAACGCACAATAAAAAAGAGAAAGTGAAATTTTAGCTGAAAGCATCCCTGTTTTTTTTTTTTTTTTTACAAAACTGTAGTTTGATAGACAATGGCAAATAAAACTGACTTGTGGTAATACTTGCCTGATACCATACAGACAAGTAAGATGTGTGTAGCCCTTGGCCATGCAGACAACAGCTACTGAAAACATTTTGGCAAGGCAACAATTTTTCTCAGTGAAGTAAGCTACTGTTCTGACTGCATTCTACAAGCTGAAACAAGAGCTAAGCCTGAGGTGATAAACACCATTCAATTAGTACAGAAACTGTATTTCGGGCAGTGAAAAAATTGTTTTTCATTTCTTTTTGGGCATGTTTTTCCATTTGCATTTTTTGCAATTTGAAGTGGTTCAGCAAAAGATGTAATGTGAGCCAACATGGCCTAACTTGGCCTTGGATCCAAACTGCAGACACAGAAGGCTCAGCCTACTAAGTTGCAACCCATAAAACGGTGCAAAATAGCTACTCTTGAACTAGTTCAACTACTTTGTAGAAAGTGTTTAGCATTTTTGATTGACAGTACTGTAGTGTGTTTTTTTTGGCTTTGATACACAATATGGACTACTGACCAAAACTATGGCACATGTAGCTGGGTTGAATGTAGCTATTGGGCAGATGAGGAAGCAACTGAGTGGGTGTGGGGTAGGTTGAGCTTTTAAAGGACAAATAAAACCTGGAGTCTTAGATAAACATGGAATATTCAGGAACTACTCTAAGGTTAATCTCCTGATGTGAACTGGTAACCTGGCAAAATATGAATCCCCCATAAACCCATGAGAACACTGCTGCCTACTCAGAACTAGTCAGAGAAACACTAAACTAGTATGTTAACAGCTCCATAGAGACAGTTTTCCCCACCAGGAGGAAGTACTGAACTTACTTAAAAAATAAGCTGCCATGGTGAAATCACAAAATCAGTAGGCTGTAAAACGAATGGAAGGAAGAAACATGGCAAAAATGGTGGGGGTACAGCACACACATCATGTGAAATGCACTGTCAAAATAAACCAACAAGTCAGATGGGAAAAGAAGTCAAAGCCAACTGCATGTTAACTTTGGCCTCCCAGGACAAGGACAAACAGAAGATTTTCTTTTGCAATGTCCAAAAACCTCATAGGGAGTGCACAACTGCGTGCTGAGCTCATTGAAAATGGAGCCACTATACTGAGCCAGCAGATATATCAAATCACCTGGAAGCTAAAATCAGCTCCAACTTAACCACTCTCTCCAGATCAAGCTTCCCTCAGAAAATAACAGCAAGGGTAACTCCACCTGCTATCAATACTGAACACATCCTTAAAGGATCTCTTTAAGCCATGAACACTGCATCACTGGGCAAAGACAAGATCCCAATGGATGCTTTCTAAATAAGAAGAAACCTGACCGATCAAGGGCTCTGGAATTACTATGTAGCTGTAGCCTCCGAGCAGGCGTCGTCCGTCAGTAATGGAGTACAGCAGCAGTCAGTCGGCACAAAGGTGTGCCATCTTCAGCAGACAGAGTGCTGTCCATCAGCAGGGTACCTTGCCCATTCCACCCTGCTTGACCTCTTACAGCTATGCAAAACACACCACCATGAATACCCTCAACAAAGACTGCAATCTTTTACAGACACAGAAATAGAACATGGCTGGCACAACAGATTTCTATCCCAAGGAATCCTGTACTTATTGAATAAACTTCCTATGCATGTCAAGCAATACTACACATGGTCTATATTCAGTAATATTCTAAATGAATAGCCTAGAAATCATAAATCCTCTATGGGGTATATAGCATGGTGCTTCTTGACCATACAGTTTAGCTCACTCAACAGTGCTCGGGCTTAGCTGGCTGTGCGGTAGGTCTTTTGAACTGCATGCCTATAAACTTATCAACCTAATATGTAATTATTAAGTATTATACAAATGTGCATGCTGCATATAGAATATATATGCAGACAAAAACATCAGTTTATTCATTAATGTATTTCTATAATCCATCTCATTTGAATGTCATAATATGGTCATTAGTATATACTACTGACCACACCAATTTTCATACTACCATGACTGTGCTACAGATACATCTGAATTGCACATACCCTGCATGTCAACACTTACTGCATAGTTTAGCTTTACACACTGTGCTATTTTTTTTCTTTCTAAATACACCCCTACTGTGTTTTATGTCCTGTAAGATTAACAACTATCTATGCATACATACATACATACGATAGTTATGAAACAGTCAATATTTACTTATTTACTGACCGGGAAAGTCCACTGGGTCAAACACCCATTTTCAGTGGAGGCCCGGGTAGAAAAGCTCCACATGTATTACAAGTAAAATGAATCTAACATGAACAAGATCAAAAATTGCATGTATAAAAGAACATGTATACAATATTTTGGAACAGAGTTCTCATTCATTAAGTACAGGTTTACAAGTTACATATTTAGACAGTATAGATGTGAAATCCGTGCCATCTGTAGTGAGAGTCAACAAAAAAGAATTGCATTGTTAGGTAACAAATAGAACAAAAAGAAAAAAGTGGAGTTATAGAACTGGTTGATTATTCATTGCATAATACAAGAGTTTTTGATGGAATGTTTAAGGTGGTCGGTTTGTTTGGCAGGGGCAGGAGGGGTTCTTCAGGTAATAGGATTTTAGTGTTGACTTAAAGGTCTTTATGCAGTCTGAGTTATTTGGGAGGGGGGGGGGGTAAAGTATTCCAGATCTTGGCAATGCTATGGGAGTACAGACTTTCTCCAGCTCTTTTGTTTGGTTTTGTTATGGCTAGTAGCTGTTTGCTTGAGGATCTTAGTGTTTGTGTACGAGTATATGTTTGTAGGATGGAGTTTAGTGCTGGGCAGTCATTGGGTCTAAAGATTAACTTATGAGCTAAGGTAATTAGGTACAGAAGAGATGGTGGGGAAACTCCAGACAATTTATTTCTGCAATAGCTTGGCAATGATGTGAACGGTAGGGTTTTCCGGAGGCATACTTGGCTATTTTATAATAGGAGGATTGTAGTTTATTAGTAAAGGTTGAGTTAAGGTTTGTAAAAATGGCACTACCATACAGAAGGGAGGGGATAAGTAAGGTACTGGTAAGTTTTGTTTTGGTGTGGTTGTCCAGGTAAAGTTTGTGGCAGTAAAGTTTGCCTAGTTTGAAGTGTGTTTTTTTTTATTGCCTTCAGTATATGAGGCTCAAAAGTAAGTTTATCATCTACTGTTATGTCTAGCAATTTAGCTGTTTTCACTATTTCAATTTATGTACTGTCCTTAGAATAAAATGTGAAGTCTATGTCTGGTGATTTTATGGAGAAAAGTAAAACTTTATTTTTTTTGGGGGGGTGTAACAGGAGTTGAGCATTATTTAGCCAGGATTCGACTGAAGTAAAAGCTTTTTGAGTAACTGTAAGGAGGTCTGAGAAGTTGTTGGAGGTGGATATTAGCGTAGAGTTGTCTGTATACTGGATAATATTTTGTATATGGGGGGGTTCATTTATGACATTCTGGTGTATCCAGGATAGAAAATCCTCTAATATGGGGATACTGTGGCCTGGGGGAATGTAGACTACTGCAATACATAGACGTTTGTTAGTACTGATGTGAAGGGATGCTAGTAAATGTTCAATGTTTCCAAATGTGGGGATTGGTTTGGGGTAGGTTGTAATATGTAGGGAGTTTTGATAAATTAGTGCTATACCACCCACCCTTTTTATGGAGTCTATCGGAGCGAATAATGTTATATCCTGGTGGGAGGATCTCAGTGTCAGCAAAATGTGGTTTTAGCCATGTTTTAGTTACTGCAATAATGCTTAGGTTGTGGGTAGCTAGCCATGCATGAAATTCAGTAATTTTATTACAAATGCTATGTGTGTTTATTGTTATTAGATGTAGCTGCTGTTTTTTGGAGTTATGGTGGGTTTTGGAGGGCAGTTTGGACCTAAACTTGGATGGATATCTCTGCATTGTGTTAATGAGTGGAGAAGATGAATTATCGTGTGTGTTTGGTGGGTTTGTGATAGAGGTTTATGGAGGTGTACAAGATATATCTTAAGTTTGGGGTTGGGAGGAAGTAGTTTTATTTTGGCTAAAGTAATGGTAGAGGATACACATAAAGAGGGTGAGATGTTAGAGTAACTGTCTTTGTTCAGAGGTATTGGGAGGGTTTGAGTACTAGATGTAGGAGGCATAGAGCATACAGTGGTTTGTGTGGAGGTAGTATAAATTAGTAGGCCTAGAAGTGCAGTATGGGTTATAATTGAAATAATGAATATTGTATGATGGAGTGTGTTGGTTGGGGATATCATTTTGAAATAGATAGGTGTATAGGTTTTGCTAGGTTCGGATGTGCTTTAATTATTGGATAAACGTAGGGGGAGGTTATTGCTTAATTAATTAATGGGAGGGGCTGAGGAGGGAATAAATCTAATGAGACAGGGGGTGGGTGGGAATGGGGGTAGGGTAGGGGAATGTAGTGAGCCCAGAGCGAAGCGGGGAGCAGAGTGAGCCCGGAGTGAAGCGGAGGGTGAACCGAGTGGGATGTGCCAGACTTCTGCAGCTAAAACACACCACAAAATTCACCAAAAAACTATCTGTCCTCAATGTATTTTGTAGTGCAGGTAAGAAAAGGCCAGAATATAGCAACGGTCACTGCCCGTAATGCACAGCAAGTGGTCTGTTCTGTATGCTAATAGCGAGTCCAGGAATTGGAGCTAGGGAAATTAGAGTAGTGAAACAACCAAATAGTTGGTTTAGTAAAATGGCTAAACAATTGGGTGGAATAGGGCAAGCAATACGAGTAAAAGGGAACTATAGAACAGAGCAGTTACGGGGCTAAAGCAACAAATTAAAGCAGCTGGTTAAGGTGTTTACCTTACATATATAGAGCAGTTCATACTACTTTAAGTATAAAGCTGAAAAAAAAAAGATGAGGCATGCACCAAGTAGGAGAGGTGTACGGAGGCTTTCTTTGCAGAGTGTTACCAGATGTACAATGACTATACAAATAATATAGCAAGGTATAATGAGCTGGACATACAGTGATTTTAAATTATCTTGTAGTTTCAGCTGTGGAGGTTCACCCGAGATGCTGCAAGCAAAGCCTGATTGCTGTATACGCAACCATACTGCAGAAAGTGTACTTGGGCAGGACTTGGATTGCTAAAGTGGGGCTTAAGTGATTTTAAATTACCTTATAGTTTCAGCTGTGATGGTTCACCCGAGATGCTGCAAGCAAAGCCCAATCGCTGTATATGCAACTGCACTGCAGAAGGTGCACTTGGGTGGGAGTTGGATTGTTAAAATCCTCTAGCCAGTGGGGCATAAAAGGAGGCACGCTGCAGAGATATAATGCTCTGTACATGAGGAAAGATTGGGATTTAAAAATCAAATAAATAAAATTATGACTTCACATGGAACCTGTGCGTCTACTTGCTTGTTTATTTTGTAAAATAAATGAGACTACAATTTCACATGGAATGCGTGTGTCTGTTTACTTATTTATGTATGTATAAAGCTGTACTGGCTAGTTCTAATTAGAAACTAGACTGTTTAGTGCATAGGAATATGCATCCAATGAAAGCCATTAATTTATTGTGATTTCATGACATTTCAGTTATAATTGAAGGTATATCTCTCAAACTTATAGTACAGAGAAGAAAGCCGTGGCAGAAACATTTAATTGGCTAAAATAGTTACTAAATTCCAAGACAAGAGAGTAGACGACAGTAACTTTACTCAAAAGTGTTACACAACAGCAATAAGGTACAAGCAGAAGACAGAGCCCTTATGACTTGAATATGACTAGTTAGTCCCCAGGAAATACCCGCTACCACTTATCCCCCCACTGTTACTAAAGAATGGGTCCTCACTGCACCCTCCAGTGCTAAACACACTACAGCAATGAGCCCTGATAATATCCAGGGATGCCTCCTATATAGTTTGAAAAATGAACCCTCAGGCCCACTGGAATGTTTATTCAGCCACAGCCTCTACACAAGTTTCGTCCCTAGGGAATAAAGGACTGAAATTGTCATCCCTCTACATAAAGGTGGACAATCAATAGACCCAAGGAACTGCTGACCCATACTTTGGACTAGTCTTATATACAAGTCAATGGAAAAAGTTATCATGGATCTAATAAATACATAGGGAATCTTCAAACACTGGACCCATCCTAGTTTGGTTTCATCAGTGGTAGGTCACACCTACTAAACCCAGTGGACTACTTTGAGAAGGCCACTTGAGCCATGGATGATGGGCAAAAAAGTGCATATTGCCTAACTTAACCTGGTAAAGACATTCAACACACTACATCACTAAAGTATTATAGACAAACTCATAACTTTAGACATAAATCCATATGGAATCTGATGGATAGTCAAATGGCTCATGGATAGGACATATGAAGTTACGGTGGGAGAATCTACATCCACTAACAGGCCTGTTACTAGTGGTATTCCAAAGGACTCAGCACTTGGACCTCTCCTGTTTGGAAAACACTTCTCTGAAGTCATAGTAAATCTGCAGACGACTGCAAGATGAGTGCAATGACTGATTCCTCCAAATATGTAGATATGCTTGAGGAGGGTCTGAGAGCCAAGTAACTGGTTCCAGAAACATAGCCCAATTCTCAATGCCAAAAAAAAGAAAGAAGTTATGTACTCACCATAACGTTCCATCTGAGTAGTTGGACTTCATTTGTCATCAACATGTGGGTATTCAGATATAAATTGGATCTGAGACAGTAACATCACCAGGATCTGATCTGAGCTCCAGGCTCCTCCCCTTACCCATAATACCCTTCCATCTCCTTCCTTCCCTCAGATAGAGTTTGCTGCACCATAAACATAAAACTGACCCGACAGACCTTACTAATAAAGAAGCACAGGAGAGCCGCATAGGCGCTCTCCCCTGCCTACCAAAGTAGGAACATAATGAGAAGGTCAAGGGGAAGGAGGGAGGGACAGTTAATGGCAAATTAAGTCCAACTACTCAGATGGAATGTTATGGTGAGTACATAATTTCTTTATCTGAAGTAATTGACTTCATTTGATCATAAACCTGTGGGACAGAGTCCCCGGCTACCAAACACTTGGGTGGCCCTCATAGAAGAATATTCTGGAGCACCACAGAGCCAAAGGATGCTCTCCCTCTAGAGATCATGTCCAATTTGTAGTGAGAAATAAAGGTGTGAGATGAGGACCAGGTAGTCGCTGAATAAATATCGTCCAAAGACACCCTGGACCAAAAAGCTGCCAATGTAGCCATGGACTTAATAGAATGGGCTTTGATTTGTCCTGGAGGTGACATGCCTCTGTCGTTGTATACCTGAAGGATGCAAAAGGAAATCCATCTGGCAATGGTTACTTTAGAGATCAGTTTGCCCAGAAAAGGTGTAAAAAAAGACACAGACAGTTGGTCAGATCTGCAAAAGGCCTTAGTCCTATGTAAACAGAAATGCAGCCGTCTATGTACGTCTAACAAATGCAATTTATATTCACCCCTATTCTAAAATTTTGGGAAGAAAAGTGGTAAATGGATCATCTGATTGATATTAGGTTTCAGAGACCACTTTAAGAAGAAAGGAAGGATTAGTATGAAGTGAAACCTTGTCCTTATGGAAAATTATATATGGAGGTTTGATAGATAATGCCTGGAGTTTTGACACCCTCCTAGCTGAGGTGATAGCCAATAGAAAGGCCATCTTCCAAGATAAAAATTTCAGCTCCACAGAAGCAGCCGGCTCAAACGGTGGAGCAACCAGAGCTTGTAAAACTAGGGTAAGATACCAAGGAGGAGTAGGATCTTTAACCGGAGGTCTTAAAAGTAAGGTACCTTTAATAAAGGTTTTGCAAAGTCTGGAGTCAATGAAGCCATGTTCTCACCGATATGGAAATTGGAAATGGCAGCCAGTTGAACTTTTACTGTAGATGAGCTAGCACCCTGCTGGAAAATGTACGTCAAGAACTCAAGGACCGTTGGGACAGGAGCTGTGAAAGGGTCCAAATCCCTTTCAGAAGCCCAGATAAAGAAACGCTTCCATTTGCTATGGTATAGTTTTCTGTTGGAAGATTTATGAGCTGCCACCAGAATAGTCCCGACCGGAGAAGGTAGACCAGGAGTCCTAGCAATCAAGGGAACTGGAGAAGCCAAGCAGTGAGCTTCAGACTGTCCAGGTCTGGATGAGGGATCCTCGAAGGGTGCGAGATGAGATCTGGTATTGGATCTAAGATCCATGGATGAACTATTAATGAGACCAAAGGAAGGGAAACCAGACTTGGCAAGGCCAGAATGGGGCAATGAGGATTACTTTGCTCCCTAACCTGCGAGCCTTCTGGAGGAATTTTGTTATGACAGGTAATGGAGGGTAAGCATAGAGAACACCAGGAGGCCAAGTATGGACCAGAGCGTCCCCTGGGGTATTCCCCCTGTAGGGGGATGAGAGTGAAGAACTTGCTGCACTTCGCATTGGACGGAGATGCAAAGAGATTGCAGCAAGGCCAACTCCACTCGAGGAAGATCTGCTCTGCTACAGAAGGATTCAGAGACCACTCATAAGGCATCAGAATAGTCCTTGCTCAGTTTGTCCGTCAGTATGTTGGTCGACCTGGAATGTGCGTTGCTACCAGAAATCGGCTGGTGGAGCTCACCCATTCCCACACTCTCATGGCCTTGCAACAAAGGAGGTAAGATCTGGTTCCTCCCTGTTTGTTGATGTACCAGACCACTGACATGTTGTCATTCTGAATTGCAATGGTTCCCAGAGGAAGAAAGGCATGAAGGGCCTGCAACAACAAAAGGACCGCCCTCATCCCTAGAACATTGATATGCAAATTGGTCTCGTTCGGGGACCACGTGCCTTGGACTGTCCTGCCTGAGCAATGCCCCCCACCCTAGTTGGGAGGTGTCCGTGGTCATCGTGGCTTGGGGAGGGGCTGGAATAAATGCTCATCCCTCTACTAGTTCAGAGGACCGTATCCACCAGAGGAAGGACTTCCTGCAAGCGTTGCTTATATGAACTGGATGCTTCAACGGCAGATCTAATAGCAACCACTGGACTGCTAGTATCCACTGTAGAACCTGCATATGCAGACGAGCAGAGGGAAGAAGAGTAATGGTGGCTGCCATGGAGCCCTAAGCTCATACCACCACCTCAGCTGAAGGAAGTTGAGACTGAAAGATCACAGACACATGGAGTCTTAAGCTTCGAACTCTCTCTGGAATTAGAAAAACTTTGGTTTGCAATGTGTCTATCCTTGCTGCAATGTAGTCTAAAACCTGGACTGGATCTAGAGAAGACTTGGATGTTTTTATCGTAATTCTCAGAAAGTCTGACAGTTTCAGGAAATAGTCTCTGGCCTGACAAAGTAAATGCTTGGTGGGAGCAGCAAGGAGCCAATCGTCCAGGTATGACAAGACCTGTTTTCCCTGGAGCCTCAGGTGAGCCGCTACTACTGCCATGACCTTGGTGAACACCCTGGGGGCTGTGGTGAGATCGAAGGGTAGGGCTCGAAACTGATAACAACTGGCCCCTTGCGAAAGCGGGGGAACCTCCTGGATCATCTGTGCATCTTTACATGGTAGTATGCATCCTGGTGATCTATGGAGCACATCCAGTCGTTGTCCTGCAGGTAAGGCAGGATGGATTGCAATGTGACCATCCAGAACTTTTCTTTGGCAACTGATAGGTTCAGGGTGGAAAGATCCAGAATAGGTCTTAGGTCTCCAGTCTTTTTTGGCACCAAAAATAACCTGGAATAGATGCCTGATCTGGACTGATCTCAGGGGACAGACTGGATGACTCTTTTCTTAGCAGCTTGTCTATTTTGAGCGCTGCTATCTCCCTCTGCATGGGTGGAACGTCTGGGAGGTGTTTTGGGGGAATGGGAGGCACCACAAAGGGGATGGTATAACCTCTGGATATGATGTGAAGCACCCAAT
The DNA here is from genome assembly GCF_019279795.1 of Protopterus annectens. NCBI lineage: Eukaryota > Metazoa > Chordata > Ceratodontiformes > Protopteridae > Protopterus > Protopterus annectens. The sequence continues at coordinate 477,168,172 of NC_056731.1, forward strand.
AGTCTGTTGACACGGACTCCCATGCCGTCAGTTGCAGTGAAAGACGATCCTCAACTGCCTCCAGAGCAGAGTAGTCAGGCAACCCCTCAGGGCTGCTGTGCAGGCCTGTCTGAAAACAGTTCGAGACCAGGAATTTCTCAGACCCCCCTGCCGCTGGGCCAGTATCTCTCTGGTCCCCCTCTGCCTCTGGGGAAAGATGAGTCCCGAGTGTCATGGGAATATAGAGACTTCTGGAACCACATCTTCTTTTGCCCCCGCTGATTCCTGGAAAAGGATCTTTGAGGGTTCGAGAAGCGGATCCCGACAGCAGACAGTGTCTTCCCGTCCTTTTCACTCTGGACTAACATCTCATGAACAGTCTTCCCAAACAAGGAAGAACCATCATAAGGGGCATTTACGAAAAATGCCTTAAAGAGTTCTGTGAACTGACATAGCCTGAGCCAGGTGTGTCGCCTCATAGCAACACCGGATCCCACCGCCCTTGTCGCTCCCTCGGTGACATGTGAAAGGAAGCACATGGACTTATTAGAAACCGCTTTGAGAGTGGCCATACACACGGCGAATATGCGCTTATCCTCCAGTGACACGGACTCTGGGGGCAACTGAGTTGGCTCCCTGACAAGGTCTCGCTTCAGTCAAGTGACGTGGGCCAAATAATTCAGCGCCCTTACGGAAAAGGTGGCTAAAGCATACACTCGTTTTCCTAGACGGTCCATCGTCCTGGACTCTCAGTTGGAGGGATGGGACCGTAGAACTTTCCTGAGGTACTTCTTTCTTGGTGGCAGCTCCTACCACCATAGCATCTACTGAGGACCCCTTGTTCCAACTGGGATTATCCACAGGAGGACTCAATCTTGTCTGGATGCCTCAGAATTGGCTCCATGATGTCCGTTTCCTTCCATGCCTGGGTGGTAATAAGATCCACCAAGGGATCCGTGGGGGGCACCCAAGATGTAGACGGGCCCATGCCGAAGGCCTCCAGAAACACTGACTCGTTCAAGGAAGGTTTGGGGCGGACCAACCCCCCCCCCCCCACTGTCACAGGATTTCCATGATGTCTCCAAAGAAGACATCATCGGGGGGTTATCTGGGGGAACCTTCCCCTTCCTCCAAATCAGTGTCCTCAGTGAGGGATTCTGGGGAAGAATCCATGTGCCTCCTTTTGCATGTTCGTTTGCAAGGAACCTCTTCGGTGGGGATCTCCAGAAAGGACTCGTAAACTGCCTGTTGTTCCTCGAGGGGAACAGTCTGGGGCACATCGAACATGGGCTGTCCCTGAATGGGCAAAATGGCTGAAGTCACACCCAGAGCTGAGGAAGTAGGGGGTGGAATCTGAGGAGATGGGGAGAGGCCTCGATCCACTGGAGAGAGCCCTTTCCACCATATCAAAAGCCAAGGGAGAGCGAGCCTCCTGGGAAGCTAATAAAGAAGCTGCTCTCCCTGGATCCAACGGGGGGGATCGGAGGCAAGCCTGCCGGAGCAGAGATACCAAAAAGAGGGCCTTGATCTGACAAAATTGGTGCCAATGGAGAAAAACCCAACCCCTTTGATCCGACACTCAGGTTTCAGCTCCAAGAGCCGCTCGGGTCCGAACTTCTTGGGTCTGACGTGCTCAAGGTAATGGCCAGCGTCGCAGTACCATCGGCGTTGACCCCCTGACTCCAGAACCTCTCAGATCCATAAACTCCAGTACCAGGGGTCAGATCGGAGAAGGTGTTATTGGGGTGAAAAAGGGAAGCGAGCTCCCCCTCCTCCAGAGGGACAGGGGCTGGCAAGAGCCCCATCTGAATCTGGGTGCGAATAAACCTTTGCATCATTTTGTCCATGTCTTCCTCACTCAGGCTTCTGGTGGAGCGCGACGAGGCCACCGACCAGGACAGTCACTGTACAGAGGCCCTAGAAAAAAATCTAGGCTCCTCCAGTGAGAATCTGGGCAAGCGGAGCCGAGAAGTGGTACGCCTGGACATCATTTGTTGCTTCTGAGGAGGACCCACCAGATCCGACCGATCTGGGGATCTCTTCCTCCCTTTGTCTTTTTCTTTCCTGTGCTCCCTATCCACTGACCTCTTAGCAGGAGGTTGAGTCCCAGCCTGGGAGGGAGGGGAAGAAAGTGTAGCAGGAGAAGCGGCAGCAGTCACAGCCGTGACTGTAGCCGAAGCGGAGAAAGCAGCCTCCGTAGTAGGGAGAAGTCCCTTCAAGACTAATTTCGCCCTACGATCTTTCAGGGCCCTGAGGTTAAATCCTGCGCAAATAGTGCAGGTGGTAGAAAGATGGGGAACCCCCAAACAAACCACACACAGAGTGTGGCCATCAGCCGGAGAAAACTTGTGGCCACACTCTGTGCACTTTCTAAATAGCAGCTTCTGTTATCAGCCATCACAAGGCCCTAACCTGCCCGACCACACCCAAACTGACTAACAAGGACGGGGAAGGGTGAAGGAAGGCACTACACCAACTAAAGTAAACTTAACTTTTTCTTTTTTTTTTGTAAACATGACACAGCAGCGAAAGGGGAGGCCAAGAAGGGAAAAGAAACATACCTGACAATACCAGAAAAGTACAAACACCCAGAAACTATCACTAAAACTACTCAACACTCCTGGAGCTCTGAGACCACGATGCTAGGCTAAGCCGCGGCAAACGAGATCTGAGGGAAGGAAGGCGATGGATAAGTATTATGGGTAAGGGGAGGAGCTTGGAGCTCAGATCAGATGCTGGTCAAGCTGCCGTCTCGGATCCAATCCGGATCCTAATACCCACAGGTTGATGATCATTTAAGTCATCTACTTCAGATTGCATATTTATACTCTTTGGGAAGATGATCAACCCCTGCAAATTACAACACTGATAACACTCTCCTAAGAATAGACCCAGTGATAAGGGACTTGAGAACTCAGGTTTACAGTAACCTGAACTTTGATCACCAAGTGTCCATGGTGGTGAGAAAATCCTTCTATGTGGGGCAAATTATACATGTATGGCATGCCATCCAGATCCAAGGGGATTATAGTCCCACTATGCTTAGCCCTAATTAGACCAATAATCAAGTACACTGCACTCTTCAGCATGTACTTGGCAAGGCATTTGCAACAACTACAGTGGCCACAGAAATTCCTTATTAAAAGAATAAAGGGTGTAAATAACATGTCTTATGGGGATCACATCAAAATCTTGTCCCTGTACACAGTCTCCTACAGACAGGGGCAATCTATACCTAGCCTACAAGGCCTTTTCAGATCCAGCCCTGATGGATATGCTACACATTCACAAAAAAACAGCACAAGAATTACCTGACCTAATGATCTAAATCTTGTCTGTGACATAAGCAAAACGTGTTGGAGGAACAGGTGTGTGTTTGAGAGATTACCCTTGTTCTGGAAAAGATTCCCCATTTATGTGAAACAGAAAAAGAAGTTATGTACTCACCATAACGTTCCATCTGAGTAGGTACTTCATTTGTCTGCAACCTGTGGGTATCGGATCCGAGCCGGCAGCTTTCTAAGCTACAAGATCCGAGCTACTAGCTCCTCCCCCTACCCGTAATCCCCTGCTATGTGCTACATTACCTCAGATCGAATTTTTTGCCTCTTACACAACTCCTACCTTCGATAGAGGAAGTAACACCAGATAACTGTCCTAAAGCAGAACAAAGATTTCTTTGGTGATCAGGAATCCCGAAAGGTTCGGGGGATGGCAGAGGGGGGTCGGTTGCAGACAAATGAAGTACCTACTCAGATGGAACGTTATGGCGAGTACATAACTTCTTTATCTGAAGTAGTTACTTCATTTGCTCTGCAACCTGTGGGACAGAGTCCCCAGCTACCTAGGGAAAAACCCTGGGCGGCCTTATGGAAGGATATTCCGAAGCACCGCAGAGCCAAAGGAAGCCCTACCTCTCGATACCATATCCAACTTATAATGAGAAATAAACGTATGTGAAGAGGACCAGGTAGCTGCAGAGCATATGTAGTCCAAGGGGATCCTAGACCAGAAGGCTGCAGAGGTGGCCACAGCCCTCGTAGAGTGAGCGCGAATTCCCGTAGGAACCGGTTTGCCTGCAGATAAGTACCCGTGGACTATGCATCGACAAATCCAATTTGCTACAGTCACTTTGGAAATGGCCTTACCCATGGCCGATTTAGCAAATGACATGAACAACTGGTGCGACCTGCGAAAATCCTTAGTCCTGTGCAGGTAGAAACACAGTTGTCTGTGCACATCCAATTTATGCAATTTGTATTCTCCTCTATTCTGAAAGTTTGGGAAGAACACGGGTAAGCTTATTGATTGATTGATATTTGATTCCGAAGCCACCTTAGGTAAGAATGACAGATTAGTCCTGAGGAACACTCTATCCTTGTGAAAAATGAGATAAGGATGCTTCATACATAAGACTTGAAGTTCTGACACCCTTTTGGCTGAAGTAATGGCCACCAAAAAGGCTGTTTTCCAGGACAAGAATTTTAATGGAATCGAAGCCGCGGGTTCAAAGTGTGGGCCTGTCAAGGCTTGTAAGACTAAGGTCAAATCCCATGGAGGCACCACCACTTTCACCGGAGGCTTCAAGAGGAAAATGCCCCGCAAGAAGGTTTTACATAATTTTGTAGAAGCCAAAGATCCTAGTCAGTCTCCCACATGGAAATGGGAGATGGCTGCCAATTGCACTTTAACTGTAGAAGCACTTGCTCCTTGTCTAAATATCAGTGACAGGAAGTCTAGAATAGTAGGAATAGGAACTGTAAATGTATCCAGGCCTCTGTCTTTAGCCCAGACAGAGAAACATTTCCATTTGCTGTAGTAAATCTTCCTAGTAGTTGGCTTATGTGCTGCGACTAGAATGGCCTTAACAGGAGATGAGATACCGGGAGTCCTAGTCATCAGTGGAACTGGAGCAACCAAGCCGCAAGCTTGAGGTTCACCAGGTTTGGGGGTTGGTATCCCGCCGGATGCGAAATCAGGTCTGGAATGGCATCCAGTATCCATGGCGGAGATACACTGAGAGACCGCAGGTAAGGGAACCAGATCTGGAGAGGCCAGAATGGGGCTATGAGGATAACTCTGCTCCCCAACCGACGGGCTTTCTGTATGAACTTGGTCATGAGCGGAAGGGGGGGATAAGCATAAAGTAGACCGGGCGGCCAAGCATGGACTAGAGCGTCTCTGGGATTCTCCCCTTCGGGGGAAGTATTGCGAAGTACTCGCTGCATTTTGTGTTTAAGAGAGAAGCAAAAAGATCGCAGCAAGGCCAACCCCATTTGCGGAAGATCTGCTTCGCAACTGATGGATTGAGACCCCACTCGTATGGAGTGAGAATCACTCTGCTCAGTTTGTCCTCCAAAATGTTGGACCGACCCGGAATGTGCGTTGCTACCAGAAAGCGGTTGGTGGATATCGCCCATTCCCACACTCTCATAGCCTCCCGGCAAAGTGGGTAGGACCTGGTTCCTCCTTGCTTGTTTATGTACCAGACAACTGACATGTCTGTCTGGACTGTAATAGTCCCCAGAGGTAGAAGGTTGTGGAGAGCTTGCAATGCTAGAAGCACCGCCCTCATCTCTAGGACACTGATATGCAAAGCGGTCTCCAGGGCAGTCCACGTGCCTTGGACGGTTCTGCCTGAACAATGCCCCCCCACCCGAGGCAAGAAGCGTCCGTGGTCAGCGTGGCTTGGGGGGAGGGACAACAAAAGGCCTCCCTTCCCTCAGCTCTGGGGCGTGGAGCCACCAAAGAAGGGAGTGCCTGCAAACTCTGCTCAGAGGAATCAGAGTATTCAATGGATGGAGTAGCAGGGACCACTGAACTTGAAGGTTCCACTGCAGAATCCTCATTCGCAGACGCGCGTGAAGGGCGAGACTGATCGCTGCTGCCAGAGATCCTAGTGCCCTCGGAACTAATTCTGCCTCCGGGGACGGACTTTGAAGAAGAATTAGCACCCGACACGACAAGCTGTTTAGCCTGTCCGCAGTTAGCATAGCTCGAGAAATGCGGGTATCTAACTTGGCCCCTATGAACTCCAGGACCCGTACGGGGCAAAGAGAGGATTTCTGGAGGTTTACAGAGATGCCTAAGCTCTGGGCAAGGGTCAGAGCATAATCTCTTGCCACGCAGAGCTGATGCCTGTTGGTGGCGGTAAGGAGCCAGTCGTCTAGGTACGGGAAGACCTGAATGCCCTGAAGTCTCAGGTGGGCTGCAACCACTGCCATGAACTTGGTGAACAACCTGGGGGCTGAGGTGAGGCCGAACGGGAGAACCCTGAACTGGTAATGACTGGCTCCCAGCCGGAAGCGGAGAAACCTTCTGGATCGTCTGTCCATCAAGATGTGGTAGTACGCATCCTTGAGGTCTATCGAGCACATCCAGTTGTTCTGCCGCAGAAGGGGGAGAATAGATTGGAGGGTGACCATCCGGAATTTTTCTTTGGGAATGAACAGGTTCAAAGCGGAGAGGTCTAGAATGGGTCTTAGGTCCCCCGTCTTTTTTGGCACTAAAAAGAACCTGGAGTAATAACCCAATCCAGATTGGTCTGGGGGGACGGGCTGGATGGCTCTTTTTTCTAGCAACTTCAGGACTTCTGAAGCTGCTGCCTCCCTTCGATCGGGTGGAACATCGGGGAGGTGTCTGGTCGAGGGAGGGTGGTTTATGAAGGGGATGGTAGAACCTCTGGATATGATGCGGAGCACCCATCGATCTGTCGTAATGGACTCCCAGTTTGACAGGTTCTCCGACAACTGCCCCCCCGACTGCCTCCAGAGAGGGACAGCCGGGTAAGCCCTCAGGGCTGCTGCGCGGGTCCATCCGGGAAGGGTTCCCTGGACCCGAAGTTACGCGGTCCCCCTCTGCCTCTGGGCCGGCGTCCTCCTTGTCCTCCTCTGCCTCTAGAGGACGAGGGGTCCAAAGCTGGATGGGATTGCTGGGACTTACGGAACCACAGCTTCTTTTGTCCCCTCAGATTCCTAGAAAAGAATCGTTGGGGATTAGAGAAGCGGACCCCGATGGCAGACAGCGTCTTCCCATCCTTCTCGCTTTGGACCAGCATATCGCAAATGGTCTTGCCGAAGAGCAAAGATCCATCAAAGGGTGCATTCACAAAGGATGCCTTGAAGGGATCTGCGAAATCGCAAAGACGGAGCCAGGAGTGACGTCGCAAGACGACCCCGGCTCCACTGGCCCTAGCGGCTCCCTCTGTGCCATGGGAGAGCAGACGCATGGATGTGTTAGAGATGGATTTCAGAGTGGCCATATGAGTCGAGAAAACTTTTTTGTCCTCGACCGACATGGACTCCGGGGGGGGCTGCAGCGTAGTCCTTAATTAAGTCTCGTTGCAGCCTAATGGTATGTGCCATATAGTTCAGCACCCTTACAGAAAAGGTCACTGAACTAAACATCCGCTTCCCAATGCGGTCCAGTGCCAGAGATTCCTTATCTGGCGGGTGAACTGAAGAACTCTCCTGCGCGAGTTCTCTCTTGGTGGCAGCCGCCACTAACATGGCATCCACGGGGGTTCCCTTGGCCCAAGACAGTCTATCTACTGGGGGGCTAAGGATCTTGTTGGGTCACTTCGGGATAGGCTACATGGTGTCGGGCTCCTTCCACGCCCTGGTAGTAATGAGGTCTATAGGGGGGGGGTCAGCCTTTGGGGACACCCAGGAGGTAGAAGGGCCTGCCTCAAATGCATCCAGGAACACGGATTCATCCGCGGAAGGTTTTTGGGCAGACCACCCCCCTCTAATACGCAACATTTCCATGATGTCTCCGAAGGAGACATCCTCGGGGGGTGACCTTGGGGAACCTTCCCCTTCATCTAAATCCATGTCGGTTGTAACTGACTCGGGGAAGTCCAGGTGCCTCCTCTTGCACCGACGTTTACGAGGGACCTCCTCGGTGGGACTGTCCAAAGAGGGCTCGTCAACAGGGTCCTGTTCCTCCAAAGGAACCAACTGGAGGGCTTGAGCAGGCTGTCCCAATGGTCGGATGATGGAGGATAGACCCACATGCAGCAGGGGTATGGGAGGATCCGACCTCCGAACCGGGGACCTGGAGGTCCTCGACAGTACCCTCTCCACAACCTCAAAAGCCGAAGGAGAGCTACTCTCGCCAGGCTCCGAGAGCAATCTCCTCGGCTCCGAGGTAGGGATCGGGGTCGGAGCCGATGCAGCCGGAGCAGAGAGAGGTGTGCTCCGAACCCAACAGAGCCAAAGACACACCAGCTCCCCCGGATCCGAAGCTCAGCCCTCGGCCCCGAGAGCTCGGATCCGACAGACTCGAAGGCACAGTCGGCGAAGCGACCAGAGCTATCGGCGGCGAATCCCAGGCTCCGAAAGGGCCCAGATCCGATAACTCCGAGACCCAAAAATGGGTCGGAGAAGGAGTAATCGGAGCAAACATGGGGGCCGCGTTCCCCCCCGGGGGGAGGCAAGAGCACCCCCATCTGCATTTGGGTCTGGATGAATCGGCGCATCATCCGATCCATATCTGCTTCAGTGAGGCTTCTGGTTGATCTTGAAGAAGTCGTCGAGGCGGGCCGGGAGGGTCGCCTCGGCGACCTCAAGGGAGACCGATCCTCCTCCTCCAGCTCTGGAGAAAAACGAGGTGAACAGAGCCGAGAGGGGGAGGATCCGGAGACCCTCGAGGGAGACCTAGCCAGTTTAAACGGCGGGGCTGAGGGTTGAGTCTCAGCCCGCCTTTTGTGGGACTTATGTCCCTTGTCTTTATGCCTTTTCTCCACCGTAGTGGAGGTACCCGAATCCCCCGAACTCACAACCAAAGAGGGAGGTTGAGTCCCAGGTTGAGTCGGGGGCACAGAAGGCACGAGGGCTGCCGAGACAGTCTGTGCCTGAGAGGGGGAGGAAAAAGAAGCCGACTCCTGAGGCAACAAGCCCGCCAGGATCAGCTTGTTCTTCCTGTCCCTGATTGCTCGGGGATTAAAGGCCGCGCAGATTGTGCAGGCCGATGACAAGTGGGCCGCCCCCAAGCATAAAACACACTGAGTGTGGCCATCCGCCGGCAAAAGCTTTATGGCCACACTCAGTACATTTCGAGAACACCGCCTTAGGCCCTTCAGCCATAACACCACTCACACCAAGAACACACCCAAGCACTAAGAGGGGGGAGGGTGAAAGGCGGGAACTACCAGAAAACTAGTTAGAAAAGGGGAACAAAGATATCTAACTAAACTACACTATAGATAACTAACCCAGAAAACTACACACACTATTTTTTTTTTTTTTGACAGAAAAAGAAAAAGGTTCAATCTCACCAAAAGCCAAGGAGCTCTTCAAAAGTAGCTGCTTCAGCCGCGGCAAAAAATGATCTGGAGTAATGTAGCACATAGGGGATTATGGGTAGGGGGGAGGAGCTAGGAAAGCTGCCGGCTCGGATCAGAGATCGGATCAGATACCCACAGGTTGCAGAGCAAATGAAGTAACTACTTCAGATCTCTTGTTTACGCCTATTCAAATAGCATTTGGACCAATGGACGGGAAATCATAAATTCACTTGCTCATCACCTGTGGCCTTTATGGACATCAGCAGCAGCTTATAGATGTCCTTGGGCATTGACACTTACGAAAACTGGAGTATTAATAGTAGTAGCAATTAGGGAAAAAAAATTAAAAGATTTTAAGGTGAAAAAACAAACCAAAAAAAGTTGGGTTTTATTTTTTAAAAATGGCTAAAAAAAAAAAATTTGGGGTGGAAAATTAGGGCAAGGGCCAAAAATACGAAGTAAAAAGGGGGAACTTTTTTTTTGTTTTTTTTTTTTTTTTTTTTTTTTTTTTTTTTTTTTTTTTTTTTTTTTTTTTTTTTTTTTTTTTTTTTTTTTTTTTTTTTTTTTTTTTTTTTTTTTTTTTTTTTTTTTTTTTTTTTTTTTTTTTTTTTTTTTTTTTTTTTTTTTTTTTTTTTTTTTTTTTTTTTTTTTTTTTTTTTTTTTTTTTTTTTTTTTTTTTTTTTTTTTTTTTAAAAAAAAAAAAAAAAAAAAAAAAAAAAAAAAAAAAAAAAAAAAAAAAAAAAAAAAAAAAAAAAAAAAAAAAAAAAAAAAAAAAAAAAAAAAAAAAAAAAAAAAAAAAAAAAAAAAAAAAAAAAAAAAAAAAAAAAAAAAAAAAAAAAAAAAAAAAAAAAAAAAAAAAAAAAAAAAAAAAAAAAAAAAAAAAAAAAAAAAAAAAAAAAAAAAAAAAAAAAAAAAAAAAAAAAGAAAAAAAAAAAAAAAAAAAAAAAAAAAGAAAACAAACAGAAAAAACCGGCTAGGAACAAATTAAAGGGAAAATTGGTTAAGGGGGGGAAACTACATATAACGGGTTTACTATTATTAAAGGAAGATTGGCCTCCCGGGAAAAACACTTCTTGAAGTCAAGTAAATCTCAATATGCAAGATGAGTGAATACTGATTTAAATATGTAGTTGTTTGGGGGGGTCGAGAGCCAAGAACGGGTTCCGAAACATACCCCAATTCTCAATGAAAAAAGGAATTTATTATACCTAAGTTCCACTGGTGTTACCATTTGTCACAACATGGGGGTTTTAATTAAAATTGGACGGGCAGAAATCCCCGGTTGATTGAGTATCCCCCCCTTACCCATAAACCCTTTCCATTTTCCTTTCCCCCTAGAAGAGTTTTCAATAAAAAAAATGACCCGACGACCTTATAATAAAAAAGCACAAACATGGGCCCCCCCCCTTCCCAAAGTAGGAAAAATGAGGGGTCAAGGGGAAAAGGGGGGGAGTTAAGGCAAAAAAGTCCAATAAGATAATTTATGGTGATCATAATTTCTTTATTGAAGAAATTACTTCATTTATATAAAGGGGAAACCCCCGGCAAAACATTTGGGGGGCCCCTAAAAAATATTCTAACCAAGACCAAAGGAGCCTCCCTCTAAAATGTCCAAGTAGTAGAAAAAAGGTTGAGATAGGCCCGGGTAGTCCAAAAATACGTCCAAAACCCCGGGCCCAAAAGTCCAAATGACCTGGTTTAATAGAATGGGCTTTGATTTTCCGGGGGGAAATGCCTCCTTTATATGAAATGAAAGGCCACTGGAAGGGTTATTTAGAATCAGTTTGCCAAAAAAGGGAAAAAGAACGAATTGGGTAAATCTCAAAAGGCCACCCATAAAACAGAAATGCGCCTTTCGTCTAAAAAGAAATTTTAATTACCCATTCAAAATTTTTTGGGGGGAAAAAAATTAAATGGACATCTGTTGATATTAGGTTTCAGGCCCACTTTAAGAAGAAAGGAAGGTTTGATGAAGTGAAATTGCCTTATGGAAAATTATATATGGGGGTTTATAGAAACCTATTTTGACATCCTAGCTGAGGGATAGCCAAAAAAGGCCATTTAAGTAAAAATTTACTCCACAAACAGCCGGTAAAAAGGGTGGACAACCAGAGCTTGTAAAACTGGGTAAGAACCAAGGAGGAGTAGGATCTTTCCTCAAAAGAAAGGTATTTTAAAAAGGTTTTTGCAAAGTCGGGGTCAAAAGCCATTTCTCACCAAGGAAAGGAAAGGGCACCATTAATTTTTTACTGTAGTGGCTAGCACCCTGTGGAAAATTGTCAAGAACTCAAGGACCGGGGGACGGAGTTTAAAGGGTCCCCCCTTTTAAACCCAAAAAAAAACCTTCCTTTCTAGGTAATTTTTCTGTTGGAAGATTTATAGGCCAAGAATAGTCCCGACCAAAGGGTAGACCAATTAGAATCAAGGGAAGGAGAAGAAGATGGCTTAAGTCCATCTAGAGGGATTGAAGGGTGGAATAATTTTTATCTAAGTATTAAACTATTTAAACCAAAGGGGGAAAACCAGATTGGCAACCAAATGGGGCAATGAGGATTTTTGCCCCAACCGGAGCCTTCTGGGGGAATTTTTTATGAATAAAGGGTAAGATGAGAACCAGGGGGCCAATATGGCCAAGCCCCCGGGGGACCCCTGTAGGGGGATAATGAAGCTTGTGCCCCATTGGCGGAATGAAAGGTTTGCAAAGGAATCCACTGAGGAAGATCGTTGCCAGAAGGTTAAGACCACCATGGCATCGAATAGTCCTTGTCAGTTTGCCGTCTATGCGCCGGGAATTTTCTACCAAAATGGGGTGGAGCCCCCCCCATTAATTCAGGCCTTGAAAAAGGAGGTAAGTTGGGTTTCCTCCCTGTTTGTTGATGTAAGCCCTGAATTTGCATTCTAAATTGCAATGGTTCCCAAAGGGGAAAAAATGGGGGCCTCCAAAAAAAGGGACCGCCTCACCCTAGAACATTGATATGCAAATTGGCCCCGGGGACCAGTGCCTTATGTTGCCTGAGCAATGCCCCCCCCCATTGGGGATGGTGGCACGTGGCTTACGGGAAAAAAAGCTCACCCTCTAAGTTCAGAGGACCTTTCCCCCAGAGGAAGGCTTCCTCAAGCGTTTTATTGAATGGATGTTCCGGAGTTTAAATAGCCCACGGATTATTTCCACGAGAATGCAATCGGGCACAAGGGAAGAAGAGAAGGTGGCTCCAGGAGCCCAAGTCTAAATCCTGAAGGAAGTTGAGACTGAAAGATCAAGACCATGGAGCTTAATTAAACCCCCGGAAAAGAAAAATTTTGGGCAAGGCATTTGGCAATGTAGTCAAAAACCTGGACTTCTGGAGGATTTTTTATCGTAATTCTAGAAATCGACAGTTTGGAAAAGCCTGGCCTGAAAAGTAAATGCTTGGTGGGAGAGCAAGGAGCCAAGCCATATGAAAGACCTGTTTTCCCTGGAGCCTCAGGTGAGCCGCTATTGCCTGATTGGTCCCCCTGGGGGCGTGGTAGATCGGGGTGGGCAAAAACATCAACTCCCCTTGAAAAAAGGGGGAACCCCCTGGTCTCTGTTTTTAAGGGTAAGACCGGGACATGGGCACATCCATTTTTCCGGGGAAAGGCAGGAGGTTGCAAGGACCATCCAAAATTTTTTTTTGGGCAATTGGTTCGGGGGAAAGTCCGAATGGTCTTGGGTCCCACTTTTTGGCATCTAACCTGGAATAATCCCTATCTACTATTCAGGGGACAGAGGAGACTCTTTTCTTAGCAGCTTGCATTTTGACGCTGCTATTCCCTCTGCTTTGGGGGGAAGGGCGGGAGGGTTTTGGGGGAATGGGAGGCACCACAAAGGGGATGGTAAACCCTGGATTAGTGAACCCCAATAGCTGTTGCAGGCTCCCTCCCGCATTGAGTAAAACCTAACTGCCCCCAGAGAGATAGTAGGCCCCCCCCTCAGGGCTGCGTCAGGCCTGCTGAAAAAGTTGGACCAGGAAATTTTTCTCAGACCCCCTGCCCTGGGCCAGTACTCTCGGGCCCCTTGCCCTGGGGGTGAGCCCCGGGTAGGGAATATAAGCTTCGGAACCACATCTTTTTTCCCCCGTGATTCCGGGAAAAAGGATCTTTGGGGTTAAAAGCGGTCCCGACAGAGACATGTCTTCCGTTTTTCCCTTGGACTAAATTCATGAAAGTTTCCCAAAAAGGAAGCCATCTGGGCTTTTCAAAAATCCTTTAAAGAGTTCGGGAAACTGACTAGGACCGGGTGGTGCCTCTAGAAACCCGGATCCCCCCCCCTTGTGCCCCCTGGGAAATGTGAAAGGAAGCACATGGACTTATTAGAAACCGCTTTGAAGGGCCATCCAGGCGAAAGCGTTATCCTCCAGGCAGGATGGGGGCAACTAGGGCTCCTGAAAAGGTCTGCTTCAGCAAGTGGCGTGGGCCAAAAAATTCGCCCCTTCGGAAAAGGTGGCTAAAGATACACTCTTTTCCGCGGATTCCTGGATCTTTGGGGGGTGGGACCGAGAACTTTCCGGGGCTTTTTCTTTGGACTAACCCCCATCTCATAAACCCCCTTTTCCAACGGGAACCACAAGGCTCAATCTTGTCGGGTGCCTAAAATTTGGCTCCATGTGTCCTTCCTTCCAGCCTGGGTGGTAATGTAAAGGGGACCGGGGGGGCCCCCAAGAGTAGGGGCCCCATCCACCCCCGAAACCTATCTTAAAGGAAGGTTTGGGGGCCAACCCCCATGTCACAGGTTTCCCATAGTCTCCAAAAAAAATCAGGGGGTTACGGGGGGAACCTTCCCTTTCCAAATCAGTTCCTCAGTGAGGGTTTTGGGGAAGAATCCTGGTTTTTTCTTTCTTTGAAAGGAACCCCGGGGGGGATCTCCAAAAAGGACCGAAACTGGTTTTCCCAGGGGAACATCTGGGGCCTCGAACATGGGCGTCCCTGTGGGTGGTAAGTCCCCCCAGGGAGGGTGGGGGGAACAAGATGGGGAGGCCCATCCACTAAAACCCCTTTTACCTTAAAAAGAAGGGGGCGACCCCGGGGAAGAATAAAGTGTCCCCCGGACCACGGGGATCGGGGGCCTCCTCCAAAAAGGGCCTTGATCTGAAAAATTTGGGTGCCAATGGGAAAAAAACCCCTTTGATCCGAAAGGTTTCAGCTCCGGCCTCGGGGAACTTTTTGGGCTGACTGCTCAAGGAAGGGCCCAGCCCCCAGTAATGGGTTTCCCCCCCTGAAGAACCCTCGATCCATAAACCCTACCATCAACGGGAAGGGTTTTGGGGTAAAAAAAGGGCGGCCCCCTTCCAGGGGACGGGGCTGGAAGAGCCCCATCTGAATTGGGGGGGAAAAACCTTTGCATCATTTTGTCCAGCCCCCCTCGGCTTCTGGTGGAGCCGAGGCCACCGACCAGGCGTACTGTCAGACCCTAAAAAAATCTAAATCCTCCAGGAAAATCGGGAAGAAGGGAAGGGGGGGAAAGGTTTCTGAGGAGGCCCAAGACCCCATCGGGGGATCTTTTCCCTTTGTCTTTTTTTCCTGTCCCCCCTTTCCACTACCTCTTAGCGGGGGGAGCCCAGCCGGGGAGGGAGGGAAAAATTAGCAGGAGAACGGCAGCAGCCAGGTGATGTGCAAGCGAAAAAAGCACCTCCGAGTGGGGAAAATCCCTTCCTTTTGCCCCGTCTTTCAGGGCCCTGAGGAAAAATCCGCTGGAGGGGAGAAAGTGGGGAACCCCCAAAAAAACCACACCGATGTCCCAAGCGGAGAAAACTTGTGGAAGTCCTTTTCAAATAATTTGTTACGACCCAAAAGGCCCTAAGGAAACCCAAATATAAAAAGGGGTGAAGGGGAAAAACACACACCAATAAAGAAACTTAACTTTTTCCTTTTTAAAAGACCGCAGCAAAAGGCCAAAAGGGGAAAAAAACTCCCTAAAAACCCAAAAAAGTAAAACACCCAAAACTAAAAAAACTTAACCCTCCTTTGAAACATGACAAGCAGAAAAGGAGCGAGGGAAGGAACGATGGAAAGTATTATTAAAACTTGGAGCTCAGACAGATGCTGGCAAGCGCCCCAAACCGGACCCTAAAAAGGGATGTTTTTAAGTATTATTAGGAATTTTAACTCGGGAAGATGTCAACCCCTCTTTCAACCGATCCCCCTAAAAAAACCCAGTGATGGGACTTAAGGTTTACTAATTGAAAACTTTGGGGTTTGCTTAAAAACACAAAATTCCAAGGGGGAGGGCTTAGACTAGTAAGAACCTACTAAAAACCCAAAATGTCCAGGGGGAAAAATCCTTCTATGGGGGGCTTTTTGGGCCCATCCAGATCCAAGGGATTATAGTCCCACTCATGCTTAGCCCTAATTAGACCAATAATCAAGTACACTGCACTCTTCAGCATGTACATGGCAAGGCATTTGCAACAACTACAGTGGCCACAGAAATTCCTTATTAAAAAGAATAAAGGTTGTAAAATAACATGTCTTATGGGGATCACATCAAAATCTTGTCCCTGTACACAGTCTCACTACATGACAGGGGCAATCTATACCTAGCCTACAAGTGCCTTTTCAGATCCAGCCCTGATGGATATGCTACACATTCACAAAAAAAAAACAGCACAAGAATTACCTGATCTAATGATCTAAATCTTGTCTGTGACATAAGCAAAACGCAGGTGTTGGAGGAACAGGTGTGTGTTTGAAGTGCCCTTGTTCTGGAAAAGATTCCCCATTTATGTGAAACAGAAAAAGAAGTTATGTACTCACCATAACAGGATTCCATCTGAGTAGGTACTTCAAGAACTGTCTGCAACCTGGGGGTGTCGGATCCGAGCCGGCAGCTTTCTAAGCTACAAGATCCGAGCTACTAGCTCCTCCCCCTACCCGTAATCCCCTGCTATGTGCTACATTACCTCAGATCGAATTTTTTGCCTCTTACACAACTCTACCTTCTGATAGAGGAAGTAACACCAGATAACTGTCCTAAAGCAGAACAAAGATTTCTTTGGTGATCAGGAATCCCGAAAGGTTCGGGGGATGGCAGAGGGGGGTCGGTTGCAGACAAATGAAGTACCTACTCAGATGGAACGTTATGTATAGTACATACTCTTTATCTGGAAGTAGTTACTTCATTTGCTCTTGCAACCTGTGGGACACAGAGTCCCCAGCTACCCTGAGGGAAAAACCCTGGGGCGGCCTTATGGAAGGATATTCCGAAGCACCGCATGGAGCCAAAGGAAGCCCTACCTCTCGATACCATATCCAACTTATAATGAGAAATAAACGTATGTGAAGAGGACCCAGGTAGCTGCAGGCATATGTAGTCCAAGGATCCTAGACCAGAAGGCTGCAGAGGTGGCCACAGCCCTCGTTAGAGTGAGTTGGCAATTCCCTCAAGGAACCTGGGTTTGCCTGCAGATAAGTACCGTGGACTATGCATCGACAAATCCAATTTTGCTACAGTCACTTTGGAAATGAAAGCCTTACCCATGGCCGATTTAGCAAATGACATGAACAACCTGGTGCGTAAACCTCACGAAAATCCTTAGTCCTGTGCAGGTAGAAACACAGTTGTCTGTGCACATCAATTTATGCAATTTGTATTCTCACTCTATTCTGAAAGTTTGGGAAGAACACAGGGTAAGCTTATTGATTGATTGATATTTGATTCCGAAGCACCTTAGAGTAAGAATGACCAGATTAGTCCTGAGGAACACTCTATCCTTGTGAAAAAATGAGATAAGGATGCTTCATACATAAGACTTGAAGTTCTGACACCCTTTTGGCTGAAGTAATGGCCACCAAAAGGCTGTTTTCCAGGACAAGAATTTTAATGGAATCGAAGCCGGGTTCAAAGTGTGGGCCTGTCAAGGCTTGTAAGACTAAGGTCAAATCATGGAGGCACCACCACTTTCACCGGAGGCTTCAAGAGGAAAATGCCCCGCAAGAAGGTTTTTTTACATAATTTTGTAGAAGCCAAAGATCTCAGTCAGTCTCCCACATGGAAATGGGAGATGGCTGCCAATTGCACTTTAACTGTAGAAGCACTTGCTCCTTGTCTAAATATCAGTGACAGGAAGTCTAGAATAGTAGGAATAGGAACTGTAAATGTATCCAGGCCTCTGTCTTTAGCCCAGACAAAACATTTCCATTTGCTGTAGTAAATCTTCCTAGTAGTTGGCTTATGTGCTGCGACTAGAATGGCCTTAACAGGAGATGAGATACCGGGAGTCCTAGTCATCAGTAGAACTGGAGCAACCAAGCCGCAAGCTTGAGGTTCACCAGGTTTGGGGGTTGGTATCCCGCCGGATGCGAAATCAGGTCTGGAATGGGATCCAGTATCCATGGCGGAGATACACTGAGAGACCGCAGGTAAGGGAACCAGATCTGGAGAGGCCAGAATGGGGCTATGAGGATAACTCTGCTCCCCAACCGACGGGCTTTCTGTATGAACTTGGTCATGAGCGGAAGGGGGATAAGCATAAAAGTAGACCGGCGACCAAGCATGGACTAGAGCGTCTCTGGGATTCTCTTCGAGTATTGCAAGTACTCGCTGCATTTGTGTTTAAGAGAGAAGCAAAAGATCGCAGCAAGGCCAACCCCATTTGCGGAAGATCTGCTTCGCAACTGATGGATTGAGACCCCACTCGTATGGAGTGAGAATCACTCTGCTCAGTTTGTCCTCCAAAATGTTGGACCACCCGGAATGTGCGTTGCTACCAGAAAGCGGTTGGTGGATACGCCCATTCCCACTCCTCATAGCCTCCCTGCAAAGTGGGTAGGACCTGGTTCCTCCTTGTTTATGTACCAGACAGCTGACATGTCTGTCTGGACTGTAATAGTCCCCAGAGGTAGAAGGTTGTGCAGGGCTTGCAACGCTAGAAGCACCGCCCTCATCTCTAGGACACTGATATGTGCGGTCTCCAGGGGAGTCCACGTGCCTTGGACGGTTCTGCCCGAACAATGCCCCCCCACCCGAGGCAAGAAGCGTCCGTGGTCAGCGTGGCTTGGGGGGAGGGACAACAAAAGGCCTCCCTTCCTCAGCTCTGGGGCGTGGAGCCACCAAAGAAGGGAGGCCTGCAAACTCTGCTCAGAGGAATCAGAGTATTCAATGGATGGAGTAGCAGGGACCACTGAACTTGAAGGTTCCACTGCAGAATCCTCATTCGCAGACGCGCGTGAAGGGCGAGACTGATCGCTGCTGCCAGAGATCCCAGGTGCCTCGGAACTAATTCTGCCTCCGGGGACGGACTTGAAGAAGAATTAGCACCCGACACGACAAGCTGTTTAGCCTGTCCGCAGTTAGCATAGCTCGAGAAATGCGGGTATCTAACTTGGCCCCTATGAACTCCAGGACCTGTACGGGGCAAAGAGAGGATTTCTGGAGGTTTACAGAGATGCCTAAGCTCTGGGCAAGGGTCAGAGCATAATCTCTTGCCACGCAGAGCTGATGCCTGTTGGTGGCAGTGATGCGGAGCCAGTCGTCCAGGTGCGGGAAGACCTGAATGCCCTGAAGTCTCAGGTGGGCTGCAACCACTGCCATGAACTTGGTGAACAACCTGGGGGCTGAGGTGAGGCCGAACGGGAGAACCCTGAACTGGTAATGACTGGCTCCCAGCCGGAAGCGGAGAAACCTTCTGGATCGTCTGTCCATCAAGATGTGGTAGTACGCATCCTTGAGGTCTACTCGAGCACATCCAGTTGTTCTGTCAGCAGAAGGGGGAGAATAGATTGGAGGTGACCATCCGGAATTTTTTCTTTGGGAATGAACAGGTTCAAAGCGGAGAGGTCTAGAATGGGTCTTAGGTCCCCCGTCTTTTTTGGCACTAAAAAGAACCTGGAGTAATAACCCAATCCAGATTGGTCTGGGGGGACGGGCTGGATGGCTCTTTTTTCTAGCAACTTCAGGACTTCTGAAGCTGCTGCCTCCCTTCGATCGGGTGGAACATCGGGAGGTGTCTGGTCGAGGGAGGGTGGTTTATGAAGGGGATGGTAGAACCTCTGGATATGATGCGGAGCACCCATCGATCTGTCATAATGGACTCCCAGTTTGACAGGTTCTCTGACAACTGCCCCCCCGACTGCCTCCAGAGAGGGACAGCCGGGTAAGCCCTCAGGGCTGCTGCGCGGGTCCATCCGGGAAGGGTTCCCTGGACCCGAGTTACGCGGTCCCCTCTGCCTCTGGGCCAAGGCCCTCCTTTTCCTCCTCTGCCTCTAGAGTACGAGGGGTCCAAAGCTGGATGGGATTGCTGGGACTTACGGAACCACAGCTTCTTTTGTCCCCTCCAATTCCTAGAAAAGAATCGTTGGGGATTAGAGAAGCGGACCCCGATGGCAGACAGCATCTTCCCATCCTTCTCGCTTTGGACCAGCGTATCGCAAATGGTCTTGTCAAGAGCAAAAGATCCATCAAAGGGTGCATTCACAAAGGATGCCTTGAAGGGATCTGCGAAATCGCAAAGACGGAGCCAGGAGTGACGTCGCAAGACGACCCCGGCTCCACTGGCCCTAGCGGCTCCCTCTGTGCCATGGGAGAGCAGACGCATGGATGTGTTAGAGATGGATTTCAGAGTGGCCATATGAGTCGAGAAAACTTTTTTGTCCTCGACCGACATGGACTCCGGGGGGGCTGCAGCGTAGTCCCATTAAGTCTCGTTGCAGCCCAATGGTATGTGCCATATAGTTCAGCGCCCTTACATAAAAGGTCACTGAACTAAACATCCGCTTCCCAATGCGGTCCAGTGCCAGAGATTCCTTATCTGGTGGGTGAACTGAAGAACTCTCCCGCGCGAAAGTTCTCTCTTGGTGGCAGCCGCCACTAACATGGCATCCACGGGGTTCCCTTGGCCCAAGACAGTCTATCTACTGGGGGCTATGATCTTGTTGGGTCACTGATAGGCTCCATGGTGTCGGGCTCCTTCCACGCCTGGTAGTAATGAGGTCTATGGGGGTCAGCCTTTGGGGACACCCAGGAGGTAGATGGCCTGCCTCAAATGCATCCAGGAACACGGATTCATCCGCGGAAGGTTTTTGGGCAGACCACCCCCTCTAATACGCAACATTTCCATGATGTCTCCGAAGGAGACATCCTCGGGGTACCTTAGGGAACCTTCCCTTCATCTAAATCCATGTCGGTTGTAACTGACCTCGGGGGTCCAGGTGCCTCCTCTTGCACCGGCGTTCTGAGGACCTCCTCGGTGGGACTGTCCAAAGAGGGCTCGTCAACAGGGTCCTGTTCCTCCAAGGGAACCAACTGGAGGGCTTGAGCAGGCTGTCCCAATGGTCGGATGATGGAGGATAGACCCACATGCAGCAGGGGTATGGGAGGATCCGACCTCCGAACCGGGGACCTGGAGGTCCTCGACAGTACCCTCTCCACAACCTCAAAAGCCGAAGGAGAGCTACTCTCGCCAGGCTCCGAGAGCAATCTCCTCGGCTCCGAGGTAGGGATCGGGATCGGGGTCGGAGCCGATGCAGCCGGAGCCGAGAGAGAGGTGTGCTCCGAACCCAACAGAGCCAAAGACACACCAGCTCCCCCGGATCCGGCTCAGCCTCGCCCCGAGGCCTCGGATCCGACAGACTCGAAGGCACAGTCGGCGTCGAAGCGACCAGAGCTATCGGCGGCAAATCCCAGGCTCCGAAAGGGCCCAGATCTGATAACTCCGAGACCCAAAAATGGGTCGGAGAAGGAGTAATCGGAGCAAACATGGGGGCCGCTGTTCACTGGGGAGGCAAGAGCACCCCCATCTGCATTTGGGTCTGGATGAATCGGCGCATCATCCGATCCATATCTGCTTCAGTGAGGCTTCTGGTTGATCTTGAAGAAGTCGTCCAGGCGGGCCGGGAGGGTCGCCTCGGCGACCTCGAGGGAGACCGATCCTCCTCCTCCCGCTCTGGAGAAAACGAGGTGAACAGAGCCGAGAGGGGGAGGATCCGGAGACCCTCGAGGAGACCTAGCCAGTTTAAACGGGCGGGGCTGAGGGGTTGAGTCTCAGCCCGCCTTTTGTGGGACTTATGTCCCTTGTCTTTATGCCTTTTCTCCACCGTAGTGGAGGTACCCGAATCCCCCGAACTCACAACCAAAGAGGGAGGTTGAGTCCCAGGTTGAGTCGGGGGCACAGAAGGCACGAGGGCTGCCGAGACAGTCTGTGCCTGAGAGGAGAAGGAAAAGAGCCGACTCCTGAGGCAACAAGCCCGCCAGGATCAGCTTGTTCTTCCTGTCCCTGATTGCTCGGGGATTAAAGGCCGCGCAGATTGTGCAGGCCGATGACAAGTGGGCCGCCCCCAAGCATAAAACACACTGAGTGTGGCCATCCGCCGGCAAAAGCTTATGGCCACACTCAGTACATTTCGAGAACACCGCCTTAGGCCCTTCAGCCATAACACCACTCACACCAAGAACACACCCTAGCACTAAGAGGGGGGAGGGTGAAAGGCGGGAACTACCAGAAAACTAGTTAGAAAAGGGGAACAAAGATATCTAACTAAACTACACTATAGATAACTAACCCAGAAAACTACACACACTATTTTTTTTTTTTTTGACAGAAAAAGAAAAAGGTTCAATCTCACCAAAAGCCAAGGAGCTCTTCAAAAGTAGCTGCTTCAGCCGCGGCAAAAAACGATCTGGAGTAATGTAGCACATAGGGGATTATGGGTAGGGGGAGGAGCTAGGAAAGATAGGATCAGATACCCACAGGTTGCAGAGCAAATGAAGTAACTACTTCAGATCTCTTGTTTACGCCTATTCAAATAGCATTTGGACCAATGGACGGGAAATCATAAATTCACTTGCTCATCACCTGTGGCCTTTATGGACATCAGCAGCAGCTTATAGATGTCCTTGGGCATTGACACTTACGAAAACTGGAGTATTAATAGTTATACTTAAAAAGGCTATAGGGCCATTAGACTGGTAACCTCCATTAAGGATTTCTTCTAGTGAGTTGCAAATGTGTGAAATTGCTTTCCTTACAAATATGTATAACAAGAACAAGTTGGAATCCAGAAATACATATAATAATCAAAATCAGCTGTAGCAGAATGTAGGAAAATGTAGGACACTGGTTAGCAATGAGCTTTTCTTTAAATAAGCTATACTTAACTGGGTATGACTCTGATATATACAATGTATTTTATATTGCATATATCATGGACCAAAGCAGGTTAAAGAATAGGCGCATTGGTTCCAGGAATGGAAAAACTGACAGTGTAGAATCTTCAAGACATGGAAATATTCCAACAATGGAGTTAGACCAGGTTCAGGGGGATGATGCCCCTACCCCATTGTAGAAGGAAGTAGCAGTCCACAAAAACTGATAGGTCAGACAAAGAGCCATAAAGATGATAAAGTGGACTACTGAGGATAATAAAGAAATTATGTATTGTCAAGATGCCCATAATTTCCAGATAGAAGAAATTCAAAAACAGTGAGAGAGAAATCAGAGGAAAGAAAAATACTTGCACAAGAAAAACTGTCAAAACCTTCAAATGCATTTTTGTGTTCATTAATACAACAGATCCATGAAAAACATTATATAGACAAAAACTTTGGGCCATTTGGAAAAATGAAGCAACCAAGGAAGTGCAAAAAAATGTAAAGAACAAAACCCAGAGATTTTTGAAAGGAATGAAAAATAAACATGGACATGGGAAAGAAAGAGATCTGATTTACCACAATATTTATACAAAGGAGAAAGCCAAAGGAATCAATACCAAAAAGCATCTCCATATATGTGAAGAGAAATACAGGTAAAGCATCCAGGTATGGAAACTTTCATAACACAAAAATAGGATCACAAAGGGGAATGTAAAACAAAAGATTAGTAAAGTGGAAGTTAAACAAATAGAAGCTGAAGTTGTGGAATACTTCCAAAGTGAAGGATTTAGTGTAGAAAGTCTAATGCAGTTTATGTCACAGCATGATGGAACTATTGCTCCCCAAAGTAAAGAAAACAGAAAGAGTGGAAGACAACGGTGGAAGAAATGTGGACATGGGAAAGTATAATAACTTTAATGTGGCACAAAATGTATGCAAAGGAGAAAGCAAAACAAATAAATACAAAAAAGTGGCAGCAAAGATAGTTGCAGAGAAATGCAGGCAAAGGCATCTAGATATACAAAACCTCACAATTCAAAACATAAGATACAATGGGGAAAGTAGAAAAGAGGATTACTAATGGGGAAGTTAAAGAAATAGAAACTGTAGTTATGGATTACTTGTGCAGGAATTAGTGTATAAAATCCTACAGTGGTAAAGTTGCAGCATGATGGGATAATGAGTCTAACAAATTAAGGAGAAACAGGTGAAACGGGAAGCATCTGCTCACTTGCCACATGATGATTCTCTACAGCCTTCAGCAGGAAATGAGTACAAAACTGCAGCTGGAGATGCACAGCCAGGGAAGGAGCAAGAAACACTGGCAACTCTGACACAGTCAATATTGTGAAGTGATAGACAAGTGACAACTCTGACACAGTCAATGCTGTGAAGTGATAGACAAGTGACAACTCTGACACAGTCAATGCTGTGAAGTGATAGACAAGTGACAACTCTGACACAGTCAATGCTGTGAAGTGATAGACAAGTGACAACTCTGACACAGTCAATGTTGTGAAGTGATAGACAAGTGACAACTCTGACAGTCAATGTTGTGAAGTGATAGACAAGTAAATTCATATATGAAAGAGCAACAGATGATGCAGGATACAGATGAAGAGAATAAGTCACAGGAACTTTTTACAGAATCCCTGCAGCAAAGGTAACAGTTGCTTCATTTAATAGAGATAGATACACATATTAAGATCAATGAAAAATTATTACAGAAAGTCAATAAGATCCAAAATGTTAGAGTCTGATTAAACAAATGAACAATGTAATTAAATCCTTCAACAGAAATGTGTGTAATATAACAGAAGTAAATAGGCTATATTAATTTTCAGTTAAATTAATAACAAAATCTTACCGCAAAAACAATGGGCAATAAAGGAAAGGAATTGAAGAAATCAAATGAGATCATGGAAGTACTAAATAGAGAAAACTATAAAGCAATTAAGATAAGAAGAGTCAGTGTTAGAAGAGTACAGAAGAGGGAACAGATCAACACAAATAGAGAACTCAGAGAGACAGATGTGATAAAAGCAATGTGCAGTATCAGAACAGATCAGGATCTATCATGCACTACTGCAAAGCATAGACTAAAAATATAAGCACAGGCACAGAAACGTAGAAGATATGCAGATAAATATAAAGGAAAAGTACAAAATAAGCAATTTATTGATAACCCAAAAAACTTAAAGAGAACTGAGAAACAAGGAAAAGGGATCGAAACACACAAAAAAAAAAAAAAAAAAAACAGAAATAGGTACATTTTGGACAAATATCTTTAAAGATCCTGTGGAACATAACTAAGATGCTGAATGAATAGAAAAACTAAAAGAAATAAGTTCAAATGTACAGGATATGAAATGGGATGAAGTAATGGCCAGAGAAATTGAAATAAAGTTAAGAAAAGATCATAATTGGAAAACCCCCAGGCCCAGATGCAGTGCCTAACTTCTGGCTAAAGGTATGAACATCTTTATATGAATGAATATTTAGCAATGATTGAGTACTATTTATATGCACACCCTGAACAGACACCAACCTGGCTAACAAACGGAAAAACAATGCTTCTACTTAAGAGTGAACCTGCAAGCCACCCTAAAAGCTATAGGCCAAGAACTTGCCTTCTGAAAATATATAAACTATACACTAGAATTGAAGCTGATAGAGTTTATAGTCATTTAAAAGAAAACTCAGTCATGGCAATACAACAAAAGGGTAACAAAAGAAAGTCACATGGAACCACGGACCACTTGTTGTTAAATAATTTCATGAAGGGAAAACTGTAAAAATGGGAAGAATCTAAATACAGCATGGATAGACTACAAAAAATCATTTGGCAGTATCCCACATTCATGCATGAAAGAGTGATTAAAATTTTATAAGATACACCCTATAGTGATCGATTCCATTGCAGCAGCCATGAAACAGTGGCAAACCACTTTGCAGTTAAACCATGATAAAGGACAAATTACAGGGAAAAAAATTCAAAGGGGGTGTCAATTTCTGTTGATATTGTGACATCATCAATGAAGACAGTGGAATGCTACTCAATGGCTGGCTCTTACCTGCCTGTGTCACATATTCTGAGAGCTCAATCACGTCTCTCTTAATACGGTCCGGGGAGGTACATCTCAGGTCATTCATACCCACGTGGACTATGAATGAGTCATACTGATACTTGAGGTTTAGTGACCTCAGTGCTTGCATGATGTGATGAATCTTGGTCCCTGACATCCAGATCTAAGGAGATCATACCCCCACTATACACAGCTCTCATTAGATGTGGATGAATCTTGGTCCCTGACATCCAGATCTAAGGAGATCATACCCCCACTATACACAGCTCTCATTTAAATAATTTTTCCCCACATCCAATCAAGGGTTCCCCACTATCCAGTTATTAGCCAATTCAAGCAAAAACCCCCCCAGCTTATAACCGGGTTTACCAAACAAGGGGGTAAATTCCTACAAAAATAATGTCTAAATTGGGGGAAAATGGGTCCCCGATGGTCTCCAGGTACTTTTACCACCATTCATACAGTCCTTTTAATCCTTAAATTTAAAAACAAAAGACAAAAAATAAAAATTAAATTTCTCAATTGAAAAAATGTTTGGGGGATCGAGGTTAAGATTTCCCTTTTGGAAAAGACTTCCCCCCATGCAGTCTCCTTTTTTTCCCTTTAAACAATTTAGCAAAAGTTAGTTTAAATTTCCCCCCGCTTTCCCCCCGGGGCCCAATGGGCAAACAGTTTATAATACCCAAAAACAGGGCAGAGGAAAACCATATTCCCAATTAATTTCTTGGGGTTTAAACCCTCCAAAATCTATTGTTTAAACCCTAGAACCCTTTTCAACCACGAAAACCACAAACCAAATCGAAAACCACCCTGAACCAATTCCCCCATCAAATGGGAAAAAAACTAGTTAAACACCCCAAAAATTCCTTCATTTTTTTTAAACCCAGCAAAATTTTTAAACCCCCAAAAGAAAACTACAGCCTTTTACCAGAAAAAATGCAACCCCCAACTACACCTTTAAATTAAACTAACCCAAAAAGGCCCCTTAAACTGGCCTAAAAACAATTGTAAAGGGAAATCAGTTAAAAATTTAAAAGGCAAACTATCCCCCCAAGGGGAAAAACTTCAATCAACCCCCCGGAAGGGGGAAATAACCAAAATTCCAACCATGAAAACTTTTAAATAACCCGCTTTTAAAAATCAAACCCCCTATGGGATAAAAACAAACCTTTCAACAAAGAAAAGCTTTAAGCTAAGACGTCCCCCCCAAAGGAAAAAAATCCCCAACAAAGGCAAAACAAAAAATGCAAATCCCCTAAGGAATTTGGAAAAACTAACTTAAAGCCAAATCCAAACCTTTTTTAGCTTTAAAGGCCAAAAGGCTTGGACAAACTAAAGGACCAACAACTTAGGGCCCCCCAAAAAAATTTCCTCCTTTACCCCCCAAAATTTTCACAAAAATTCCCCCCTTCCCTAATTAGACAGGCATTAAACCTTCCCAAAAAAAAAACCAAACCAGGGGCCAGAAAATTTACTTTTCTAAAAAAAACCCAAACATGAATACATGATTTAAAACCCCTTTAAACCCAACCGGTTTGCCAGTGGGCAGGCAGTTCTCCCCTAACGGTGGTTCAACAGACCCCGAAAAATTTAAAAAAATCTGCCCCACAGGGGATACCTAACTTCAAAGGCTGAAATCCCAAACCCCCGGCCACCCATTTCTTGCAAAGGCAACCTTGTTAAATGGTGGGCTTCCAAAAACCAACCATTCGAGGAAAAATTCACACAAACCTTAACCGAAAATCCCAAAACCCGGGCTTGTAAAACTTCAAATAGGAAACCCTTTTTGGGGGTGGGTTTTGGTCCAAACCTCAAACTATTGTGATTACTCAAAACAATGCACCAAGGGGGGCCCAAAGGGGCATGTACCCCCATTTTTTGGGATTAAATTCTCTTCAGGAAAACAATGTCTCCCAATTTATATCAAACGGGGGCAAAGGGAAAAAAAAACCTGTTTTAAGAACTTTGAAACCCTTTTTCACATGGTCCAAAAATGAAGAAAAAAAGCTCTATCCCTTGAAAAACAAGTTTTAACTTTCAAAAATAAAAACCCAATAAACCCCCATGGAAAATTGGGATAAAGGCCCTTAAATTTACCCCCTGGCACTGAGAAAAGGTTCCCAAAAGAAGATTCAAAAGGATCAAACTGGCAAAGGGGATTTTAAACCCCCTTTTAATTGTATATTTAGGCCTAAGAGATAAAAACCCGGCTTACGACAAACCCTGAACAAAGGGGCCCCGTTTTTAACGAAATCAAGGGGCTAGCACTTTTTCAAGACTATAAAGCCCCTTACTATATTTTTCAAAGACTTCTTGGGGGCTTATGCCGGGTTTGACAACCTTGACCCCCAAACCCAAAGAACTTTTTCAAGAAACAAAGGATGGCACCTTTCCAGGGAAAAAATAAGCCATAACTGAATAGGGGTCAAAAAATTTTTATGACTGATTCTTTGGAATACTAAAAATGGAAGCAAAGACCTTTGCATGCAAAAAAACCCAAAAGGGTCCCATAAATTTTACCAAGGTATAGCAATATGGTGGGGTTTTTCTCCCCGGGGGTTTTTAGGTTCCGGAAACTGGGTAAAAGGTAGGTTGAAATACCTTTGGGTTAAACCTAGAACCTCCAGTCCATAAATTTTAAACCCAAAACTTTGGGAATGAGGGTGTTTTGGGGCCCCCCGGTTTTAAAAAGGGGGTGGGGCCCCTAATTATTGGTATTATTTTTTTGGGGTTACCACCCTAAATTAAGGGAAAATTTTTTTAGAAACCCTGTGAAACGAACCGAACCCTTATGGGAAAAAACCCCTAAAGAAAAAGGGGGAAAATTTTGAAAATTGGGGGAGAAAACTTGGGATTACAAGTAAAAAATTTGGCCTTTTTAAAGAAATTAAAATCTAAAGTTTTATGAAAATTGCAAAAAAATTTATAAATAATATAATAAAATTTTATAGGAAAAAAATAGGAAAAAAAAACCTTCAAAAGTTTTTTTAAAAAATACCCTTATCAAAGTTTCATTTTCCCGGCCTTGTTAATTTTCCCCAAATAAAACACAATAAGTTTTTTTTATGTATTCCCCAAAGCTTTAAAAAAAAAAGTAATAAAAATTTTTTTAGGCCTTATTTTAATACACACCAGTTTACAAAAATTTTTTTAAACCTTCTTAAGATAAGTACTTTGTAACTCTCATTAAAATAAGGGAAACTCACAATATTTCTTTAAATGTTGAAATTGGGTTTTGTAAAAGCCGCATGCAATATTTTACCCTTTTTTTAATAACCAAGTTTAAAAAACCCAAAAAAAAATATGGGGATTCACACCGGGCTTAAAATTGAAATTTTTTAATCCTCCATTTTTAAACCTTTCAAAAATTTTTTTTTTAAATTTTTGAGTTTATAGGAGTAGGACAATATGACTTTTTAAGAAACCGGAAAAATTTCAGGAAAAAAAATGCCAATACACATGCAACAACACCTTCAGCTCTCCAATTTGAAAGGGTTCCCCTTTTCCCTTTTGTTTACCCCCCCCCAAAAAATTATTTTATTAATGCCCGTAAATCCCAAATAAACCCAAAAATTATCTTTTCCTTTTGGATTTCCAATAAAAGTTTGGGTCAACTACAACTCGTTTTGAAACCTATGAGTTACCCTTGAGGGTTGGCCCTTTTTTTTTTTATCTAGCTTTTTACGAAAAAAAATCATATTTTTACGGGGAAAAACCACAATTAAAAAAAAAATTGGGGGTTTCATGCCCCCATAAAGCCCGTTCATTTCAACTTTCCCCCCCGTTGGGGGGGAAAGGGAATTGACCCGGAATTGTCATACTGGCAACCCAGTAAAAAAATCCCAACTTAGGGAGGAGTTGTATGGGGCCTAACCGGGGAAAAAAAAAAGCACCAAAACATAAAAAAAATAAAATGTTTTCAATTCAACAAAAAAAGGGTCTTTTCTGGAAAATTTACCCCCCCCCCAAAGGGGTCCAGACAAGTAAAACCAAACTGACAACCAAAACCAAACAAACATAGGATTAAAGACTTTTAAGGAAAGGAGCACCACATAAAACACTTCTTTCCACGGGGTTTTAAAAACCCACCCTCCACCAACAAAAAAAAAAGTCACAATTTTTGGGCCAATACCAAACCCCCAAAAAAACCCCCCAGCAAAGACACAAAAACCCCTGAAACCCCCAACCAGTTTAAAACAAAACTAAAATAGACACTCATGGGGCCCCCCTTTTAAACTATAAGGCAAACCCCAACAAATAAAATTCTTTTCCCCGAGATGCCCTTTGAAAAATGATTCCCCCTTAACCGTGGGAAAACAAGGATTTTTTCAGGGGGGGGAAAATTAACAGCATATCTTGGAAAATTTTGTACTCAATCCGGGGGTTTAAATCCCAATGTCCTCCCTAGCTTTGAAGCAACTAAGTCTTTTGGGTTGCATAACCAGATAAATTTCTCCAAGGAGATCTACAAATAAAAAAAAATCTAAATTTTAAAAGGGGGATTTCTGGTGTCACTAAAATGGGGAAATTTTTAGCCGGAAGGGAGTTTAACAGACAAGCTTTGGGGAAGGTTTTTCCCCCCCATTAAATTTTAAATTGGCTACAACATTGCCCTTTTCCCTATTTTTTAGGGAAGCCCTAAAAAACCTGGGAAACAAACAAAACCAAAAAATCAAATTTAAACCCCGGATTAAAAAAATTTTACCCGAACTTTTACCAAATTGCAGTCGGGGTTTTGAATGTAAAAACCCGAAAAGACCGTTATCCGACAGGGACAAAAAGGGAATTTTTAAAAAACAAAAAAGGCAAAAACCCATATTTTCCTTGAAGTCAGGCCCCCCATGCCCTAAAAATAAAAATAACCCACAACCAAACCAATTCGATGCTTTAAATTTCCAGTTTTAAATCTATATAAGAAAAATTTTCAGGGCAAGCCTTTAATTTTTTAAACACCTTGGACAACTGTTACTACCAGAGGGAAAAACCCCCGTCTTTCCCAGAATAGGCAGATTGTAAAAAGGAACATGTGGAAATCAACCCCAAAAGGCTTTTGAAGTAAAAAAAACCCACAAAGTAATTTAACCGGAACACTCTAAGGCTAACTTTTTACATTTAAAGGAAATTCAAATTCAACCCCAATTTCCCAAACCCCCCATCACAACTTTGAAACCACAAAAATTTACTACAGGGACTTTCAAAATACAAAATAAAAAAAGCCCCAGGGGAATCACAACATCAAGGCTTATAACAAAGTACACAAACCAAAATTAGGAAAGTAACTTAAATTAAAACCAACCATGCCCCTACGCCCGTAAAAGCATGGAGGTTTTAGCACAAACACCCCCATAAAACCCCCCTAAAACCACCGGGAATATGAAACTTCCCCCCAGGGCCTCCCAAAAATAAAAAAATAACTAAATTTCCCCTTCAAAAAACACACAGTATAATTTTATTATCAAATAAATAAACACAAACCATATTATCTCAGTAACCCCCTAACCAAATTTTAAACTTAAAAAAAACCCGGGGCCCTTTTTAAAAACCAAAAACCCCAAAAAAAAAGAAAAGGTCCACCAAAGAAAATTTTTAATTTTTTTCTTCCCCCCCTCCCTTGGGTAAAATAACTTAAAATCCCACTATTTAACCCTATTTTAAATTTAAACTTTACAAAAAATTAAAACAATAACTTTTGACCCATTAAAATTTTTTAAACCCCCGGAAAAAATTTTAAATTTAAAAAAAAACATTTCCTTTTTTTCAAAAAACGTTTTTTTTAAAAATTAATTTTTAACTTGAGTTTAAAATTTATTTAAACCTTAAATTCATTTTGAAATTTAAAAAAGCATTTCCATTTTTCCTTTTTTTAAAAATTATAGTTCCAAAGCCTTTTTTTAAATCCTTTGTTTCCCATTAAAAATTTTAAAAGGGCAAACATAAAAAACCCCTTTTGCAACAATTTGAATTTTAATTAAAAAATATTTAATATTTAAAAGGGGAACCCCAAATTTCACTTTCATTTACACATGTTCCTCTTTGTAAATGATATAACCCCCTTAAATTTAAAAATTTTTTACAAAGTCTTTTTACCACCATAAAGTAGGTTAAGTTTGTGAGCCCAAAATTTTAGTCCCCTTCCCCTGGCCCCAAACCTATTCTGGGGTACGGATTTTGGGAACCCAGGGTACAAAAGACCCCATATCCCCATTTTTTTCCCCAATTAGAAACCCTAAAAAAAAATAAAAAAAAAAAACCTCCTCACCAAAATATATCAATATATACTTTAAAATCCCCCAAAAAAAACCCCCAAAAAAAAAGGGGGAAAAATTGGTGCAAATGGGCAACACCATTTATGGTTACAAAACTTTATGTTTTTAAAAATTTGGTTAAATTGGGTAAAACCCAAAAAGGTAAGGGGGGTGGGCCCAAAAACGGAGCCAAATGCCCCAAAAACTTTGGGAAAAAGCCCCGTTTAAGTAAAAATGGTAACAAAAATATCATAATAATCTGTCCCAAAAATCCATTCCCCCCCTTAAAAGGTTAATGGGGTACCCCCGTGGAATACCTAATACGGAATTTTGATAGGGAAAAACAAAATAATCAAAAAAAATTAGTATTTGTTTTAAAGGCTTCCCCGGAATGCAAAAAAACCAATTGGAAATTAAAACCTTTTTTAAAAAAAAAAAAATGCCCGTTAATCTAAAGTGGAAAATTTTTTTTATTTTGGGGGGGATAAAAAAACAAAGAATAGTTTTTTAAAGCCCCACTAGAAACCCCCAAGGGTAAAAAGGGGGTTTGAAAATACCCCCTCCTTAGAAAATCAAAAATCCCCCCAAAGGGTAATTTCTTGAGAAGTTCCAACAAAAAAAGCTTAAAAAATTTTAATTACAGATATAAAAGGGGGAAAGTTTCCCAAACCAAAAAAAAATCCCCAAAAGGGGGGGGGTCTTATATTTTTCCCCAAAAATTTTAAAAAGGTAAAAAAAGGGGGGTCCCAACAAGGGGCTGTTTAGTAACTTAAAGGGGAAAAGAAAATTTTCCAAAACTATAAATATTGGGAAATAAAATTGGTAAAAATAAATCCTTTTCATTAAAAATTTTCCCTTTTTTGAATTTCCTTTCTAGGCCGGCCCAAAAAAAAAGTTGAAATTGGTCTTTTAAAAAAAAATAGCCCGGGTGTTGTAAGGGTGAACTTTCATTACAAAGCCCGTCCCCCTAACAAAGGTGTAATCAAAAAGGTGGGGTTTTAAAAATCCTCTGGGTACCCTGGGAGGCCCAAACTAGCTTTAAAAACTCCGGCGTTTTCTACCTTTAGAGCCTTTAAAAAAGATGGAAAAACTCAATAAACCCAAATGAAAAAAAATCCCCTTAAATTTGATGAAACCCGGGGAAAAATTTTCACTGGTGGTTTGTAGAACCGTTAGGGAGTTTCCCCCTGCACTTAATTTTGTAATGAAGCCTTTCCACCCTTTTGGGGTAGATTTCCTCAACAACTCAAATTTTTCCCAAAACCTTCCGAAAGGTTTTGCAAGCTTAAAAACTCCCAAAAACTTCTTCCTGGAGGAAAGAATTTTCCCCCGGTTATGAACTGCTTTGGTTTTTGAGAACCACCTCCCCGGGAAAAAAAATTTCCCTTAAACCAAATGAAAGGGTCTAAATTTTTATTTGAAGTAATCTAGCTGGGGCCCCCTTTCTTTTAACTTTTTTAGTGAAACCCCGGGGCACATCTTTTTGAATCGATCCCTCGGGGGCACAAAACCCTTTTTGGGACACCTGAGCCCCCCCCAAAAATTCCTTTTAACAAGGTTTTTTGTACTTAAACCTGGGATGCTGGTATACATTTTAATCCTTTAGTTCCTATTGCATTTTGGTTGGGAACACCAGTCAAATCCTGAATAAGGGTTGAAGGGCCCTTTAGCAGCCCACTGTGAGATATTTGGAAATAAAAAAATTATTTTTTTTTTGGGGTTTAAAACCACTGGGGCGACACTACACCCCCAAAAAATTCAGAGGGTACAACTCTTTTTTTGTAAAATACCCTACTCTTTGACGCACAATATTCCAAAACTTAAAAATCCCTTCCGACCGAAAACTCCAAAAAAGGGTAGATTTTTTCCTTTTAGCCAAAAAGCTTCAGGAAGAACCTTTGTGAAACCTCGGTTTAAAAAGGGAATGCAAAAGATAAAGGGAACCCCGCTCAAAAAACTTCCTCCTTAGCTAAAAACAAAT
Source organism: Protopterus annectens (assembly GCF_019279795.1). Taxonomy (NCBI): domain Eukaryota; kingdom Metazoa; phylum Chordata; order Ceratodontiformes; family Protopteridae; genus Protopterus; species Protopterus annectens. Next base: position 477,201,851 of record NC_056731.1, read on the forward strand.
AAGCTTCCCTTTAATCAAAATTACCATCCAGTACTTTCCCACAAGGAAAAGTGTTTAAGAAAATTTTAACTTAAGTAGATAAGTTTGAGGATGAAAATAAAATTTTCCCCCTGCCCCCCTTTTCTAGGAACAGGGGTAAAATCCTGGCCCCCTGGGAACCCCGAATCCCCATTTTCAAAAAGGGAAAGCGTATTTTTTTTTTGTTAGGGGAAACTCATGCCTTTTAAAACAAAGGTTGGGAAAAAAAAACCCTTTAACCGGGGGAAAATTTTCCCAAACCCCTCCTTTTGGGGTTTAAAACCCTTTTCTTTAAAAATGCCAACCCTTTTCCCAAAATGTGACAGAAATTCTCCTGAAAAGGGGTCTTTCTGTTTTTAAAGGACTGACCCCTCCCCCACCAAACTAGCAGGTGAATTTTCTGGCCTAAAAAATTGATCTCCCACCCCCCTAGACCACCCCTGCTGGGTCAAAGAGGGTATGCCACCCCGGTGGAATTTTTCAAACGGAGGGCCTGCAAAAATCTTTCATCGCTAAATTTGCCTTGCCCCCCTTTAAAAATCTCCAAGAATCAGGACACCCACTCTGCCAATTTGCATCAACTTGAGTCTATCAAGATACATCCAAACACCATGGTTTTGGGCTACTTTAACTACCCTAGCATTAACTGGGTGAATTACTCATGCTCAAACTCCCTTGCCCAAAGGTTCCTTGACTTTGTCAAACAGATGGTTGGCACCCCCACTAGGGGTGCCAACATCCTGGATGTGATGCTTACAAATATGGGAGTACACTGTAGCAGCCCCACTGTGAGATAATCCCTGGTGAGAATCACCACATATCAGTCTCAGTAGAGGTAACCATCACACTTGCCCCCCCCCCCCCCCCAGCAGCAACCACATTAAAAAATTTCTCCAAAGCAGATTATAACTTCTTATGGGATGGTATAAATAGCTTCACTGCACCTCCTCCCTCAGACGGACCCAGCAACTATGTCGAGCTCTACACCAATGCCCTGTACAAGCACCTGTATAACTGCACTGACTCAGCAGTACCTCCAAGGACCAAAACAAGCTCTTCAAGGAAGAGCAAACCTGCCTGGTGGATAACCACCATTAACAGGCTTTACAATAAAAGGAAGAAACTGCTATCCAAGAGTAAGAAGGAGCAGGCTCTAAAGTGGAAACACTCCCTCCTCAGCTTAAATAACCAAATAAGACTTCTTGTGAAGTCCTCCAAGTCAAACTACGAATCCAAGTTAGCTTCCTCAACCAAGGACAACCAGAAGGCATTCTTTAGTTACATCCATAACCTAAAAGGTAAGGCCTAGAGTTGTGCAGGACTGGTAGTTAATAGTAACACATATACTGAGCCAATGGACATAGCTAACCTGCTAGCCAACAGATTTGGTGAAAACTTCACTCCCCTGTCCCACCACATGTAATTCATGACTTCCCTGTCCCCTACCTTGCGTCTACAAAGAGCAGGTCATAAATGCCCTCTGTAAGGCCAAACACACATCAATGAGACCCGATTACATCCCAGGCTGCATCCTACATGGGCTTAAACAAGAATTAGCAACATCATTGTTTACTCTTAACAATCACAGTTTAAGGAAAGGCTTCATCCCAGCTGAATGGAAAACAGCCACCACTGTCTCCCTGAACAAGGGTGGTGCTTCTAGTGACCACAGGAACTAGAGACCTATTAGCCTGACTAAACTTATCTGCAAGGCCATGGAAAGGATCATCATGGAGCTTATCAACAAAGATATAGGGAATCTCCAAACACCAGAGCCGACCCAGGTTGGCTTTGTCAAGAGGAGATAATGCCTGTTAAACCTGGTGGACTTCTTCAAGACAGTCACAAGAGCGCTAGACAAGGGGAAATCTATGCATACAGCCTACCTAGACCTTACCAAGGCATTTGACACTATCCTGCACTCAGCCATCGTTGACAAACTCTCCCAGCTAGACATCAACTCTTATATCGTAAGGTGGGCTGCGAACTGGCTCACTGATAGAACCCATGCAGTCAAAATAGGAGCATCTACCTCCAACAGCAGACCTGTAACCAGTGAGGTTCCACAGGGATCAGTCCTGGGAGCTCTACAGTTTGGACTCTATTTCTACAAAGTATGAGCTAAAACCAAGGGACTGTGGCTGACAAAGTTTGCTGATGACTGCCGACTGGGTGCGGTCATAAAATCTCCAAATGATGTTGACATGCTTAGATCTTACGTAAACAAATGATTGGTGCCAAAGTCATGGGGTCAAAGTCAACGCAATAAAATGCATTATCGTCCCTTTTGGTAAGAGCAATGTTCCTGCAAATTACCACATCAATGGTAATAACCTAAGTACGCACTCAGTGGTGAGAGATCTGGGAATGAAGGTTGACAGCAACCTTGCCTTTGATCACCCCTTCTCCACAGTGGTAAGAAGGGCATTCCATATGGCTCATCTCATAAGTAAGGCCATTACTTTTCACTCATTAGGTCAATGATGGAGTATAACCCCTCTTTTGGTATGTACCTTTCAAAGCACTGCAACAATCGGAGAGAACACAAAGGTTCTTCACAAGGAAAATTCAAGGTGTTTAGCAGCTATCCTATGTGGATCACCTGAAATCACTGTCACTTTATTCTCTTTCAGACAAACTATTCAGAGGTGATCTCTGCCTTGCATATAAGGTGATCTCTGACCCTGCTTTACTGGAAATGCTACAGATCTGCAAGTCAAATGGCACACAGGTTACTCGCTCTAAAGACCTAAACCTGGTATGTGATATCAATAGAACTTGCTGGAGGGACAGATTTGTTTCCCAGAAGTTACCACACCTTTGGAATAGACTCCCACTTCAGTTTCAAGCGCAGTATGGACGACTGGATGGGTAACTGTAAATTCACCTCAGGGGCTCCACCTGTGTCCCTCTTGGACAGGGGCAATAGGTACTGATCGTGGTAACAAGGGTAAAATTTGGCTAAGCTTGTAAGCACCCTCAGGCCATTAGCCTAGTAACTTCCTATGATCCTACGACAAAAATTCAGAGGTGTAACACCCAGCAGGATAAAAGTACTCTCAATCTAAACAAACCACTCACTCAGAGGAAAAATAATGTCTACCGAAGCCAAACGATCTCCCAGACCAGGGAAACCACAAGGCATACTTTAGCTATGTCCACAACTTCAAAGACAATACACAAATGTGTGTAGAGCTCATTGTTAATAGAGCCACATATACTGGGCCAGAAGATACAGCAAACCTAGTCAGACAAATTAATCTCTAACTTTGGGCTTCTCTCCCCCTCAATCTCCTTACAGGAAATATCATCAAATATAACACCCCCTGCTATCACTATGGAACAGGTCCTCAATGCCCTGTCTAAGGTCAACAAACTGCACTGATGGGCCCAGGCAGTATCTCAGGATGTCTTCTAAATAGCATGAAACATGACCTATCAGGCCCTCTGGATTGCTATTTAAACTACAGCCTCCAAACAGGCTTTGTGCCTATTGAATGATGAACAGCAACAGTCATCCCTCTGGCCAAAGGTGGGCCATCTACAGATCCTGGTAACTATAGACCCATAAGTCTGACTAGTCTCATATGCAAATCCATGGAAAGAATTATCATGTAAATGATCAATAATGACACAGGAAACCTCCAGACACTGAACCCAACCCAGAGGACTATGGCTGACAAAGTTTGCAGATGACTGCAAACTGGGCGCCATAGTGGAAAGTACATCGAACACAGATATCCTTCAGAGGGGTCTCACGGAAACTGATAACTGGTGCCAGAGCCATGGCCTAAAGTTAAATGCCAAAAAATGTATAGTCATACCCTTCGGGAAAAACAAGGTAACCCCAAGCTACCATATAGGTGGCAATCCATTAAGCACAGAAGAGGTTATCAGGGACCTGGGGACCCAGGTTGACAGTGGCCTTTCTTTTGACACTCACATTGCTAAAGTGGTTAGAAAGACCTTCTACATTGCCCACCTGATCATGAAGGGATTCACATCCAGATCAAGTGAGGTCATTGTTCCCCTGTACTCTTCACTTATCAGACCAATGATCGAGTACAATGCCCCATTCGGGATGTATCTCACCAGACACCTGCAGCAATTGGAGAGACCCCAAAAGTTCCTCACAAAAGGATAAAGGGACTCCAAAATCTGTCATATGCTGCCAGACTGAAGAAACTCCAGCTCTATTCAGTCGCATACCGCCTGATCAGAGGTGACCTGTGCCTGACATACAAGGCCATGTCCAACCCGGAATTAATGGACATGCTCCACCTCAAAAAATCCAAATCTACCAGATCCACTAGAGCAAGCGACTTAAACCTTAGCACGGATATAAATAGGACATGCTGGAGGGATAGATTTGTCACCCAGAGACTCCCTATGCTGTGGAATAGAATCCCAGTCCATGTGAGGCAGAGCACCTCGCTGGCTCTGTTCAAGAGAAATCTTGACCGGTGGATGGGAGATCATAGGTTTACCCCGGGAATCATCTCTGTGTCACTGCTGGACAGAGGCACAACAAACTAATGGGCACAGTATTTTTTAACATAAGGGGTGGCGTAAGCCACAAAACTTTGGGCTAGGCTTATAAATGCCTTAGGGCAGATAGACTAGTATAAACCTATGAACCTATGGGTTTCGTCAAGGGCAGCTCTCACTTACTCAACCTGGTGGGACTTATTTGAGAAGTTCACCAAAGCAATGAATGAGGGCAAAATGGTTCACACTGCCTACATTGACTTGACCAAGGCACTTGACACATTACCCCACTTCAGCATTTACAAACTCAAGAGGTTAGGTGTAAATAAACCTTTATGTCACCTGATGGATAGCCAGCTGGCTAACAAGAAGAATTGTGTAAATATCCACGCGCACACACACACACACACGTGCATGTGTGTGTGTGTGTGTGTGTGTGTGTGTGTGTGTGTGTGTGTGTACTTGGAAGTGTGTGTCTGTTTTACATATAATATACACATGCACACACACATATACATGGACATGTACATACAAACTGAGCACACAGACTGATGTGAATCATTGACACAACTGCTCACACACACACACACACACACACACACACACACACACACACACACACATGCATGTGTGTGTGTACTTGAAAGTGCATTATATAAATGTGTGTCTGTTTTACATATAATATACACATGCACACACATATACATGGACATGTACATACAAACTGAGCACATAGACTGATGTGAATCATACACACAACTGCTCGCGCACACACACACACGCTGGCAGACTGAAATAACCAACCATAACATAGCCAACAAACAGAACTAAAGAAAATAGGAGAAAATAGCAAGTATACACTGAAATAAATGCTCACACAAAAGTGCAATAAAACTGGTAACCTGTAATAAATAAAACAAGCACTACTTAAAGGATAAAGCACTGTAACAAAAGTCTAAATTAGTCCCATATATATATAAAAACATACACTTAGCTGTATGTCCAGTTGTGTGGTATAAGCAGAATATGTGAAATCCACTCTCTGCAGTTGATTTAATCTCCAGATGACCTTCACAATACAACCTGAACATCAACAGCCATCATGTCTTAACACTTGCCACCGCAGGATCACTGCGCTCCTCTGCCCACCTTCTATAAAGCCTAATGAGTCTTATTCATAAGCCTACTGTCACAAGCAGAAATAAATTGTATATAATAATAATACGCAAGAGCCTCTTTTGTAATATTTTGCTGTGACCATGAGTTCTGAACTGAGCTGAATTCGGTAGAAACTAAAAATCATAATTTACTAAAAAAAACTGAACTGCACACCACCCCCCCCCACCCCCAGAAAAAAAAATAACCATCATTGCCCCATAGGATGTTCCCAGGCAATGTCTAAAATTAGTACTTTATGATGAATACATTACTATGTAAATAAAGTCAAATAAATAAATGCATTGAATCAATGAAGACATTTTAAACAACCCATCATTTAAGCTTCTAATTAAATGAAATGAAAACAAACCAGCAGAGATTTAGATATTAAGCACAAAGTATGTTCTCACCCAAAGTTGTCTCATAAGGGGGCCACTGGTGTGGAAAAACAATCCCACTAAATGGTGAAGAGCAATCCTACGTGTTGCTCTTTGAATTTGTGTGAATAGGTTTCTGTACAATACAAGTCCACCCCATTAGCACATCATTACAGCCTGGAATCTCATGATTGCCATTTACAACATATATACATGGTTTCTCAAAGGGTAGAACATTCACAGCTGGGTCTCTTTGAAGGTATTGAATACCACCACAAGCCCTTCTAAATCTTGAAGCCTTCCTACTAAATATATGCTGCATTCTTCAAATCAAACAGTTTCTTTCAAGACATAAAGGTACAATCACAAAGACCTAGCAAACATGTATCATAAGACACTAAACATTGTAACTCAAAATACAGACAGGATAAAAAGTAGTAAAAACTATAAAAAAAAATAAATAAAAAAAATAAAACAAATCTAAAATAGACAACCAAGTTAACAAGGAGACCCTCCTAAAACTGCTTATATGTTGTAGTTCTTTGCAGCCAAATTATATGCATATATAATTAGTGAGCCATGGTTTCAATGCAGTTATAGCAATCCCTCAATATCAAGGTTTAGCATCTATCATTCCTTCAAACCCTTGGGTAACTGCAGTGAGAAATATATTTGTTAGAAATACCATTACTTCACATCAAGTTGCCCACAACCCCAACTTGGAGCTTCTGAAAGATTCTAATTACCATAACAAATCTAATTGCCTATCGATGCTGCCTAAACACCACAGAAATTACCTCAACACCACTGAGACATTAAATATCAAAACAAATACTTACTTACTAGTGGACATGAACTACTCAAGCATTGGCTGGCACATTTACACCTTTCACTTATGCTCTGCTTCTCCTACCATTCGAATGCAGGTACAATGGAGCAAATTGTAAACGTGTGCACTAGAAGCTCTAATACCCTGGTCCTGGTACTTACCAACATACTTCCTGCCTGTACCCTATCCTGCATCTCATTATCCCTAGTTAAATCTGACCACAAATCAGCCATCATTTCTGTCATATTTATTGGTACCCCCAGCCCCACACCAAAGGAGACGGTCTTTATGGGACTTCTCCAAGGCAAACCTACTTTATCTTGTAGAAGATCTGTGCAAATTGACCCAAATGAGAGGGATGACACATTCATCTCTGACTTTTACCAACACCTGAACAGTTGCAGAGAAAAGTCAGTACCCACCCAGACTAAATAGAATGGTAAATTCAGGAATAAACCTCTCTGGCAGAACTCCCATATTAATAAAGCTGTACAATAAAAGAATGAGAAGAATGAAACGTGGCAACAGATCCCTCCCATTTCTCATTCAACATACACCGACACATGCCAACAAGATACTTAAAACTGTGCTGTAAAATGTAAAGCAGGCTAGGAACTTACAGATTCCAAAAGAAACTGCAGATCTTTATTGACTTATGTCAGAAATTAAGGAATAATGTCCAACAATGTGGTGAGCTCGTCCATTATAGTATTATCCATTCTAAACTCAATGATATAGCACTCATGTAATCCTGTGTCAAAACATGGCCAGTGGAGATAATTATCTCAGATTAGATCCACTGGCTATATCTATTATTCACCTGATGGGAAACAATAATTTATTTACATAAACTAAAAGATGCATTACATACACATCTTAATAAAGACTCAATAACTAAATATCTCTTTTAGAAATTAGGAATGAAGGATAAAGTCATTTTCGAAAATAAAACAATTCAATTTACAATACACTTATTCAGCACCATGACAATCTGGAGGGCCATTCCCATAGGTACAGCCTGAGAGCATCTTCATCATACTATACAATGAAGAAGGAACTAGCATTAAGATCTTTCTAGCAGACTTGTTCTTCAAATATTTTCAGATTTCTGAATGGACATCTCCAAGTCTGGAAACAGCCCACACAGTCAAGATCTCTAAATTGCTTCTTCAAGGGTCTGCCTTAAGGTGATCATTTTCACTACAAAAATATGCAAACCATTTTAAAGGCAGCATGGTTCAAGGTGCATTTCCAATAGAAACACTTTAATATCATAAATGACAATGTTTTTTTCATTGGCACTAATGAAAAGAGGAAAAGCAAGCTGCCACTGATGTGATTTCTGCAGTAGAAAATAAATAATTTCCTACTTTACCCTGAAAGACTTCAAATCACGAGGAATGTTATTGCTGATGTTACAGCTTGTAGATGAAATTTGCTCATGATACAGTCTGTTGCAGTAACTGCAAGTTCAATAAAGGGTTCCATTAAACTTAAAATTACTGTACTACATATTTTTACTTTTCTGCATTGTCTTACTTTTAAGTCTGATAATGTTTTTTTACTTTATACCTTACTGAGCCATTCCTTCCAGTACTGTCCCACTACTGTTCCTTCCTTTCAATGTTTATTTTTTCTGGTTCTCATTAAAAAGTTGCCAATAAATACTACTAATACTTTCAATATATTTTTTTACTTCAGTAAAAAACATGATCCACCTTTGATGGAGCAAATGTTTCCCATCCCTAACGTAAACATTCTGAAACTTTTGTCCAACATTATTCTGCCAACGAGTCTGCTAAAAGTAAACAGCTCCTTGTAACACTACTAAGTTTCAAGAGTCTGGGTCTAGATTTTCAAAATCTCACACATGGGATGCCACTTCATGAAATGTGCAAGATACTACAAAATTCCTTCCTGAAAGCATTATTCATTTACAGAACTGCCACCTGAAAATGGAATATTATAGCAATAGTGCTGAAATTCATCGAATGGCACCCAAGAGGATTATACAGACATGTTTTGGAAAATATTTACATGCAGAAAGATATAGTCAATTGCACAATCTAACTTTTATGTTTCTGATTTCTGGTACTCCAACATAAATTATTAAAGTGCTCATTTATCCTCAAGAACACGTGTAGACTATGGCAGAAGAACTACTTTATATCAAAAGTACAATACAAGATACAAGAATGTCTCTTATAAAACAATTTAAATTTTAAATGTAGGTGAATACTCAGATGCTCATTTTATTAGTACAGTAGAACACTCAAGGATGACTGCATGGCACAGATACATTAATAAACATCACAGGGCTAGAAGGCAATGTTTAGACTGCATGTCAACATCTGTACTATACATATACCCTGTTTTTTTTTTTTTGTTTGTTTTTTTACAGGCATACACATGCTCCTATGTGTATGCATACATATATGTAGATACACACAAAGTAACTTTTTTCAATATTAACTACATAAAAATGAAGACAATTATGGTTTATTTATTTATTATATTTGTTAACTAGGGAAGAACACTGATCACAATGGATCAGTTTCAGGCTCAGCCAAGTTTAAAAAAAGCATAACATATGTGGGCTGGATTGCCTTGATCCTAAGTACAAGCTCGTCTGTGTAGTGCTTTTGTACCATTTAACCGCAAATGTTATACCAGCTTTTAAAAGCCGGTATTGCATTAAAGAAAGATTGTGATGTGATGACTGGATTTTCCCTCTACACCCACCCTAGCTACAGTACTGACACAGGCAGGGAGACATTTGTAAAATATATGAAAACAAAACAAACAAAAAAAAAAAATCTCTAGAAACCGGGAGCATCTTGTACCACTGAGCACTGAAAATGAGTCTTGCAGGTTGACGATATCATGCTTCTCAACTGTCCACATTTCCATCTCGCATTTTGAGTCTGTTCCTCATAAAATTTGGGCTTCATCTGAGATGCTCACCAGCCATGGAATTGTAGCCTGGTACGCAGTCATGCCTGGCAGAACTGTGCACTCACCTAGCACCACAGGATTTCAGTTATATAAAAATTGCAGCAGGAAATGGATGCAGCTGTTATTTCTTAAAGAAGCTTTTTTATAATTTTAACTGTAGCAAACATGCTTGCTACAATGTATAAAGCAGATGCTACAGTTCAGACACACACACAGCGCAACAGCGCTCAGGTTTAATGGGAAATGTAATACCGGCTTTTAAAAGCCAGTATTGCATTAAAGAAAGATTGTGCTGTGATGACTGCATTTTCCCTCTCAACCCACCCTAGCTACACTACTGACACAGGCATGGAAAACACTTATAAAATGTATGAACACACATCTCTGGAGACTGGAAGCATCTGATCTCACCGGGTAAGAACTAAGATCGGCTTGTGCAAGTTGACAATCATGCCTCTCAACTGTCCAGAGTTTAGTCTCACATTTTGAGTCTGTTCCTCAGAAAATTTTTGGTTTTCTGATTTTTTTTTTTTTTTTTTTTTTGTGGCAAATCAATAAGAATCAAATTTACTAAATGACAGGCATGAGTTTCAGACTACGTATCCTTCAGAAAATGAATGGGGACACCAGATGTTTTTATCCCAGCAACTTTCTAAGTTTTTTAGAGCAATACTTAAAATGTCTCCCATTTTTGTGGCTTTACCTCCCATTATTTTTGTATTTTGTTCAAAGAAAAACAAGGCAGAAATACGTATGGAGCACTGTGTGAAGTAGGGAACACTAACAACGAGCGTCTTATTCCAGAGGGAAGTAAAACAGTACTGGATACAGGTTTGCGCACCTTTTTTTAAAAAAAATTAATGCTGTGGGTGGGATTGCTAGAACGTCATTACTGAAGTCACAAACAGGGAGGTGATTAGCTAAGTGGGTGGCAATGTTTTCAGCTTCGGTTTGAGGCAGAAATGCAATTTTAGTAATGAGATAGTGTCCCTTTAAACCCCCCACATGGCTGATGGAAATTCCTCCCTACCTTCCTTATACCATGCTCACACATTTTTTGAAATAAATTAACCATGGGGTGTAGGGGTGGATTGAATGTGCTCGGTCTCTAATGTCAAAAATGGTCTTGAAAAACCTACTGGCACTGTTGGCCTAAAAAAAAAGAGAGCCAAATTAAGTTCTCAAACAATTTCAGCTGTGTACTAGTTTCATCAGTTTTTGCATTCCTGGTTGGTGCTTAGGTCAGCCCTTTCTCATAAAAGTCCCCCCATTCTTTAGAGACTGCCACATTGCTGAAGTTATATATTTTAAAATCACCTTTGGTGTTATACACCTCGGCTGGGCTTGGGAGTGCCTTCTGTGTAGAGTCTGCATATCCTCCCCGCGGTTGGGTAGCATTCGAAAGACATGCATGCGTAAATGGGCATGCCTTCTTTGAAGGTTGGGCGTCGAGCTGGCACATTGGCATTTCGTAAAAATCTACTGCCAATCATTAGCGGACCGGAGTTCCACTGTGGCGACCCCTTACCGGGAAAAGATGAAAGACAAACAACAACAACATTTGGTGTTATACACCACTGTACAATTTGCTACATGTTGCTCTGTCGATAGTTCCTTCTCCCTCTCCCCCATACTGTTGGACCCTGTGATTCCCTTTCCCTCCCCCCGAGTTTCCCCCTATGATTCATTAATCTCTCTGGTCTCCTTAGAGGGGGGTGTTCTAAAGGATCGGGTTCCTCAAAACCTTCTTGAACTGGTAAATTCCTGCCTGTAGGTTAATTCACAACTGTCTGGTCAACACAAAGGTCACTGTTGAACTGACTATTATGGACAATTGAGGGAGCAGGATAAACCTGCCCACACTTTTAGTCCCTTTGATCTCTAAGCAACTTCTTCCTCCTCTTGGTTTTTAATTCTAAAATCACTTTGTCAACTTTCACAAACAAAGCTCTACATTCTTCTACCTTACTGTCAAATAGTAAATTGGCTTGCATACTATTATCAAGTTTCATAATATCTCTGCTTAAATTACACATTTTCTTTCATTTTCATTGATAAGAACATTCAACAGTTCACAACCATGTTTGTTGAATAAGATAAGTAACTCACGGTGCAGCTCCGAGTCTTTAATCAACCCAGTCGGGTATTTCCATGTCTGCAACCCTTTCAGAATTTGTTCATCTTTCAGGCACTCCCTTAAATAGCAGTTCTCAAGCTGAAGTTTTCTACATTTAAGGATATAATCCTGAACGGTTTTGATTTGTTTATCCAGTGTAGCAAAGCATTCGATGCAGCCATGTACTTCATGCCTCCACTCATTCCCTTCTCTCAGCCAATTGCTGATTGAGAAACAACCTGGAAGTTGTACAGCCACCCCATTGAAGGAAAAAGGCAATTCAGCTTTCACACTGGATACACCCAAAACTTCCTTATTGTTCAGTACATCATCCCAAACATTATTAGAAGAACTGGTAGTTCTTTGAGTCAGGGTGATAAAGAAAACACTAGTGGCTTGCGATGTTAGAACAGAAACTGTTGCCAATGGCTCTACATTGAGACACTGCTGAAACTTGCCGAGATAATTTGTTGACCCAAAAGAAGCTGAAATCTCATTAAAAAATGCACGCAAGAAGGCTTGAGTTCTCAAATCTCCTTACATCTCCCATAAACAAATCAACAACAAAATACACTTAAGTAAACCAAGAAAAACAAAAAAAGAGAGCAAAAAGAAGAAGCCAAAAAGCAAAAACCTCCACACTTTACTGTAGACAATCGAGCGCTTTCATCCGGGTATACAAGGACTTCATCAGAATGAATATAAAATGTGAAACACCCCCTCTTATACAATACAAAAAGTCACATGATAAAATTCAATTAAAATGAAGAAAAAAGGGAGGTGTATGAATATAAATATATATTTGCACAGACACTAGCAAAAACATGTAATCTGTCAAGTGGGATCATGAAAATCATGGAAGATAGGAGGCTTAGAATCCTGATAAATTCTCTTGCAGAAGCATGAAACTGCTGAGAAAAGCTCAGAAGGATCTGCTGGCAAGTTATTTCCTTTTCTTTTGGAAGGAAGGCCTTTTGCTTGAGTGCATTTATCCAACTCCCCAAAAATAGAATTTTGTGAGAGAACGTTAGAGAAAACTTTTGTAAGTTCAAGTGAAATCCCAGATATCACAGGAGGTTGGACACCTTTGTTAAGGACTCCAAACATCTGGGAAAAGATTCTGCAGAAATAGGCAAGTCATCTAAATAAGGAAAAATGTGGATGCCCTGAAATCTGCAGTAAGCCAATTCTGGGGCTAGGTTCTTTGTGAACACTAGAGATGCAGTGGAGAGCACAAAAGGTAATGCAAAGTACTGAAAATGTGATTCAGATACAGCAAACATTAGAAATTATCTGAAACTGTGAACAATCTGTACGTGATGGCAAGCATTTTTGACAGCCAATGTTAGCATTAAACAAGGGTTTGAAAGCAGTGCAACCACTGATAGTAGGATGAACATTTTGTACTTTGGAACTTTGACAAAAATTTGAGAAAGGACAGCTCTAACACTGGAAAAAAAACTTTGGCCATGTGATTTGCAAGTGCTGGTTCTATGACCTCTGCTTCTAACATATATTCTATCTATGGTCGATGTGAAGGAAATGCCCTGAAAGGAGGAGGAAGAGGAGAGTCTACGCAGTGCCAAGTGAATCCCTCCAGAATCACCTTAAAACAGCCACCAATCTGAAACCACATGACTCCAAACTAAGGGGATGAGGGTCTGCCAGTGTGAGAGAGGTAGGGGAAACTGAGGCAAGAGGTTTGGGTAATATAATAAGATTCCTGGCACGTCATTCATTAGTGGGAGCTTGTCTCTTTTTTTGGGGGGGGGGGTTGCTTCTTTTATTTGGTTTGGAAGCGTTATCCTCTTGCCAGTTCCTTTTGGGGGCCTGTATGTTATTAGGCTGGGATTTCTGTTTAAGTTCCCTAAAGGAATGAGAAGAGGCCTTATTAGGGTAGAACCCGGGTTTCTGAAAAATCTTACTCCATGCATCTATTTACCTCTGTCATCCCACTTTTTCAGGATCTGTGAAACTACAGGTCCAAATATTAAATCCAGGTTAAGTGGAGAATTAAGAATTTCAAACTTCAGTTAATCAGAAACAAAATGATTGCACAACCAAATAAATCTTCTCAACACCACAAAAGAAGTAGAAGCTCTAGACACAGTGTCAGCACAATCATATACACTTCTCAGAGCATATTTAGGAACTTGAGTCAAGTTAGAAACAACCTAATTCAAACACGACCTCCCTTCTTGTGACAATAAAAGAAGCAAATTCTTCCAAACTATAAGCACTTTTTACCTTAAACTTCTGCATACAGCAATGATAATTCAACATCCTAAAGACTAACATTGTAGAACCAGTCTCTCACCTTGTCCATCTAACCACTTGCCTTTCTTATCAGAGCTACCGAGTCAAAGGAAGTCAGAATTCTTGTTAACTGCTGCTAGAGTTATTGCAGCAAGGTCAGCTGCCACTTGAGAACAAAGACATTTATAACTTGGAGAAAGCCTATGCTGCTTATCTGCTTTCTTTGGAGTTACAGACAGCAAGTAAGGAACCTTGCAAGCAGCACTAAAAGTGTCTTCAAGAGCTGGCAAAATAGGCGGTATAGGTGCAGAATACAGAACTTTGTCCTCTAATAGATCATACAATCAGCCTAATTCTGGGAAACCCAGGTTTATCTCTGGGCAATCTAGTAACAGTCTCAGCAAAGGAAATAAATTGTCTAGGATTAACTTCAGGTTCACTATCTGAAGTGTCAGAGCTCTGAGAGAGGGATTCCTAAGGAGAATCACCCTTGTCTCGGTTAGAATCACCATCCTCTGAAAACATTGTCACTGGCAATACTTGCATTAGAACTGTGAAAAGGCAAGCAGTCCCTAGAACTAACTGACTGCAAAACGTCTTGGAGAATGATATAACATCTGACTTGTATACAGAAACAACTCAATCATCTGTCCTATAATGAAAGTTTTTATTTCTTTTTTTTTTTTTTTAAGATTTTCTAGAAATATCTATATTGGGAGAATGTCAAGTGACAGCTTATTGTACCCGCAGATAGGTCTCTTTCTCTGGACAACTCCTGCAAGTTAACGAAAGTGTCTGCTTGTCCCACACCAGAAACAGGTACTGGAACACCCCATGAGGATATGTCCTGGTCAGTACTGGCCATTACAGCTACACCAGAGGGAATCAAGGCAGTAAGTAAGTGGCCTGTGGAAATGTCTTTGGATATGCCACATAAAATAACTGCAGGCTGAGGCAATAATTTTACTTTTTTTTATTTTTTTAGGTACAACCAGAGTGGAAGACACAGGATCAGAAAATTATCCAAGATGAAGGCACAGAAGAAACCCAACTACCATTACAGTAAGTTCAGTAATATTGGGAGAAGATACTAATAAGCACCAAGTAGACTTCCTTTCACCAAACTAGTAAACACAAGCAGTAAATTGAAAATTGTGTCACTAAACCTTAAACTTTTAGTCAGAAATATCACAGAACACTGGGAATTCCAAAATGATTGTGAACTGATCAACAGCTTAGTTTCAGCTCTCCCCCGTGTGAAATAGTAATAAAAAGGAGTGCCATTCAAACTGTTATTTGGGTAAAATGTGGTTATTGCCTATTAAGTATGCTGTCTGGATGACAGCAAAGACGAAATTTAGAGAACCCAAAAGAAAATTAAGCAGAAAAGATGAAGACAAAACACTGGCTGGGAAGGATCCTGTAGCTGTTCTGTGAAAAGAAGTTCAAGAAATGTCTTCTAGTAATGTAGAGGAAAAAAATAAATAAAAAAAGGACTACATAAACTCAAATGACAAAAAGCTGAAAAAAAAGAAAATGCTTTAACTAGCTGTTCAGATGAACTGGAAAAAAAACTGCAAAAATCAGAGGGTGAAATGAAGAAAAGGATGGCCAAGTATGAGGCTTCTCAAGAAGATATTATAAAAAAAAAAACAGTAATGTTAGAAGACAGAGCATGCTGAGAAAATCTGAGACTTCCGCTGTACCAGACAAACTGGAAGGAAATGCACAAGTGTTTCACATCAGGATTTGCTAAATGAAAGGGCGCATTGAGAGTATGTTCTAAGCCTAGCCATCAGAAAACAGCCAAGACCTATATCAGTAATGTAATCATACCAGTAGAACAAGTTGATCATGACAAAACTGTGGCAGAAGGAAAGGTATTAAAAATGGGAGGCAGTAGAGTGTTTGCAGAAAATGATTATTCGTTGTACATAGGGCAGAAGAGAAGAAAATTTATCTCCGTAATCAGGGGTGTCAAGAGGCAGATGTGAGATTCAAACTGCTATATCCAGCACTGTCTTCAAAGTATTTTTTTTTCTGAAGGATCAAAGCCAAATCATGATGCAAAACAAAGAAAAACTAAGGAGGAAATAAAGATGTTTAGCCAAATAAAAGGTGAGCCAGCAAGCAGAATGGGATTCTCCTTTTCCTTCTTCTGGCATTAAAACTCAAACAGACTTTGCTAATGAAACTTTTTCCAACATTCCAATACTAAATGCATGAGAGACAGAAATGACACAGAACTAGATGAATTGGGGGTAGCTTGGTCTTGAACCAGAGTCTAGTGCTGGAAGATTGAGATTATCAGGAAAAAGACCAGGAACACTGACACTGGTGAATAAATGTGAGATTATAAAGAATCAATCACATTTGTGAAATATGGCTAGCCTCCCGTTGGTGTGACCCTTGTCTCTAGATGATTGTCACTGCTGAAGCGAGATCCCAACCCCATGTGCAAAAAATGGAAAAAGGGGTTGTGGTGGGTGGATGGACTTTGCAAATAAAAGTGGCTGAGAAAAGACTGGACTTCTGGTTGACTTTAACTTAGTGGATTGACTGTAAAGCATATACCCCACATTTTGTCATTAAATGTTTTGAAAGACACTAAAGGGGGGAAAGAACTAACTGTAAGTAAAACATTTTTGTCCTTAGTATTTGTAGAAAACATTAAATTATATAAACTGTATGTTACATCGCAAAGCAGTTTTGTGTAGTGTGCAGTTGGGTATTTTAAATATGGTAGGTAGTCTTTTTCATTGACTGTTATACGTGTTAAATATATTAAAAGTAAAGAAGTACCATTTCTGGTTGTAAGAAATATAGGAATTACAGTATAACCAGAGAAGAAAAGCTGAATAGGAGAGAGTTAAAATTAATATAATACTGTGATCTTAGGCTATTTGGTGAGAGTTGGGTGTAAAGTGTACTGATTATTTTAGATGCAGAACTAATTCTTGTATCCGATAATTAGCCTTGTCTCTACAAGGGTGATGTCTAGATTAATGTCCTTGGCTTAAGCTATCAAGTTCTGATAGAAAATGCATGAGAAACAGAAAAGGGCACAGAACTAGATGAATCAGGGGTAACTTGATCCTGAACCAGAGTCTAGTGCTGGAAAAAAATAAGACAAAAATGACGAAAGCCACGAAAATGCTAAGCTTCTTGTATCTGCAGAGATATTAGCTTTTTTCATTAACAAAACTTCTTAATGAAATACAAGAAGTCTGCAACAGAAGGCATGTACCCAGGGGAATTTTGTAAATTCAGTTATGACTGAAATTTACAATGATTCCTTCATGCATCTACAAGTTGTTGGCTGTTTTTCCCCCTCTCATTACTGGTTACTTTTATATGGATAAAAGCTGTCTGCAGATGCAAGCAATTAATCTAGAGTGTTCTGAGCATTCTTTGATGAGGGAATTGCAAAATTTAAAGGTACAATGACAAGCAGATCAATGAAAAATAAAATTTAAAATGAAAGGAAGTAAATAAGAGATAGTAGCCTCCTCAGCAGAATTGATACTTTAACGCATAGAATTGATACTTTAACGCATTAATAGAACAATGCATAATATTATTTGTTTTAAAGGTAAATGTGTGCTAAAAAAGTAAATGTATTTTTGAAAGCATACAAGCTGTTTTTCACATCTGGTAGGAGAAGAGAAACATGAACAGAATTGACAGCAATCAGTGTAATTGGGAACACAGGCTGTAACATGCTCTTTAGCAAGAGTAACCTTAATTTTAGATTGGGTTATGGCTGTGAGTGTACATGTTGATTTGAGATGGTTGTTCCAATTTTGAGAGTTAAATTCAATTAGTTAAAACCATACATAGTTTGTGTGTGTGTTCCAAGTTAATAGGGGATGGTGTATTCTGAAAATGTATCAGAGAATGACAGGCACACCACGACAAACAAAGCAAACCTTTTGGAAAACGTTGATATAAAGTTTATTGCTGCAAAAGTAAGTGCTTTCACGTCTCCAAGGACTCTTAGTCTGAAAATGTACTTTTTTGGGGGCGGGGGTCATTAAAGCAAAAGGTCTTGAGAAATGTGACAAGTTCAAATGGACATGAGAAGAAACAACTGTATAAAAGATCAGCCTGCCAAACATTACTGCCTGCATGTAACAAAAAACTGGAGATATACATAAACTGTTATGTGTAATAAATGGAAACAATAGCTTTTTATCATAATGGCTATTATGATCACGGTATTTTGGAATGTAAACTGCTTTAGATGCACAGACAAAAAGGAAAGTGCACTGAATTATATTACGAAATGCAGAGTGCAAACAGCAATATTGTAAAAGACACATGTGGAAAGAAATGAACATTGAATTTGACAAAGAAAGGATTTCAGGATAGATAACCAGCAGAGTATCAGGGACAATGGAAAAGGGGAGTAATAATAATTGCTAGAGGGGCTCCAATAGTGACATAAAAGGGAAAAAAAGACAATAATGGTAGCAACAGACAACCAGCTATGGAAGTGGATTACACTGTCCTGTATTGACATTCCACCAAAAACTGCTATTATGGAGCCTAAGAAATTTTTTGGAGAAATAATCAGCTTTTACCAGGGAGTATTACTTATAGGTGGGAACTAGAACTTCATTTGCAATAGTGAGTATGTATCAGGGAGACCTACAGTGAAAATCTAACAAAAGAGGGTAGATTTCTGAAGAAATTGATAAAAAATATTTGGTACTGAGGATGTGAATTCCGAAGTATGAACTCAGAATTTACATATTATTCCCAAAGATACAATAATTGCGTTAGATTGGACAGAACCCATATCACATGCATTCAATTGAAAGTTTTGACACACATCCAATAATTATTTCTGATCCAGCACCAACAAAAACTAAAGATAAAAATCAAGGGTGATATAGGGAAAATAAGAAAAGAGCACTTTCCCACCTACCTGTAAAAAAGACAAGAACTTAAGGAATGAGTAGTGGGAATTATTCATGCATTATTAGGGAAGATAGTAATTTATTCAGATAGTGAATGTGATAAATGAAAATGGGGTTTAAAATAGGGTAGAAATAAAACAGAAAGAGATATGGTTAAGATGTAATGCAAATTATTTAGAGGGGCTGACAAAGGTTAATGTACTACACAATAAGGGGAATCTCAAAGAACAAGAGGAAGAGTAATTGCAGAATGCTAAAGAGAAAATAAGGTAGTATTTCGATAATATGCAAAAGTTAAGACAGAGGAGTGTCAAGCAACTATTTTTCATGACTTCACATCATAAAAACGTTTAACACAGCAACTTAGGCAACAGAGGGTAGAAAGGGTTTTCGCCAAACTTAGAGAGCCTATGACAAGAAAAATTACCACTGATCTTACAAAGGTATTGGATATTATTTTGGAAATTTTATGAGAATGTGGATAAAGCAGAAGAATATAAGAAACAAGAAAGAGCACAAATGGAAATATTTATGGAAGACTTCTTTATGCCGAGGTTAGAGGAACATGAGGCTCAACAACTAATAGTCAAGATCGACGACATGATATAAAAACAGTGATGTATAATCAATATGGAGGAAAGTCTCCAGGATGAAAAAAAATATGACTGAGTAAGTGGTATTATATGAGTAGGGCAATGGAAGCATTTGCATTCCCTGATACAACATTAAGGAGGAGGATATATGAAGGATTAAAGGCAAGCATTAAAGTGGGAAGGGGTATGGGTTAAAAAGTCTTCGTTATGGCAGCTAAGGATATGTGAGAAGAGACTAAAAGGACAATACAAAAACTGAGAAACTGGAAGCTCGCATTTGTGGATACATTTAGAAAAAAATCAAGCAATGAAAATGTTTTTAGCCTCATTAGTTTTATATACAGGTCAGGCATATTTTTATTAACCAGAGGAAGCGTTGGGGGACAATAATTAATAAAGTTAGTTAAGAGGGCAAAAGTTAAGTTGGATAGATCCCTACTCTCAATAGGAGATTTAGTAATACTGGACTTGAAGGGATATTTCAGAGCTACACAGTTTAGGCTAATATACAGAACACAGGCAGAAGGTTACAATTATAAGTGGAAAGAGAAAATCATGATAAAGCAGTGAAAAGAGTTAAGTAAGGACAGAGTAGGATTTTGGATGCAGATACTTAAGCAGAATATTATATTCTTAAAGTTGCAGAAAGTATTCTAAGAACTAAGCCAACACATGAATAGAGAAAGGAGACTTTGGTAAAATGGATGACTGCAAGCAGCGATTCAGAAAATAAGCAAGAGGGGTGTAGTTTAAGGGAGAAAACAGAAAAGCAATCAAGGTACTGGGAGCAAATAACTAGAGAGATAAAGGTAACAGAGCGGGATAAAGTCAAGAAGAAGTTTTGGGCTCCAGGTTAGAGTTTGCCCCCCCTATCAGGGATCGATATCCAAGTGCGGTCAAAAAGAAAGGGACAGAGGAGAAAGTGGTAGAGTTTCTAGTTGAAATTAGAAAGGAAACTGCTGTTTAAAAGTGGATAATTAGTAGGACACACAAACTTTAAAATGTTTTAAAAAGATTGGAAAGAGAAACTAGAACAGCAATTCAAAAAGGATCAATTGGAGAACATATGTATGGCTCCCAAGTATACAACAAAGTACAAAAGGTTTAAGATTTTTCCTTGGAAGTGTTTGCTTAGGTATTTTTGTAACCCAAGACAACTTCAAAGATTTTTTTTATTGGGTAGACTGCAAATGTTGACGGTATGATGAGGTAGAAAGAGATAGCTGGGAACTCTTTTTTTTTTGGGGGGGGTTGTATTAAGTTGGCAAATTAAAAAAATTTCCTACACAGTACTTTGTCAGAAATACTGAGGAAGCCAAAGGCTACAATAAGGAAATTAATATTTTAAGCTGTGACACAGGATCTGATTTGCTTAGACACAGTAAGACCTTAAGTTTAATTTAATTAGCTGCCAAAATCAAAATCTAAACCAACTGTATTTAAGGTACATGTTTGTTTTCTTTTCTATTAGTGTATGTGTACCGATTTTTTAAGTGATAATTTACTAGAGGTGATTTTAAAAAAGCCAGAATCAATTCTGGAGACTAGTAAACACTATTTTAAGTAGAATCACTTGCAAAAATACATTCCCTTGATAACACAGTGCAAAGTACCTCATGTCCACTCCAGATCAATGACTTCCACACAGAGTTTTATGCCACCTCCAGTAACCAACAACAACCCAACATAATTCCCCCATCTGTATCCCATGCTTCTACTTTAAAAATACATACAACCACAAAAGAAATCAAGAAGATACTCGACCTAACCAGAGACGCAAAAAGGGTGGCTGATGGCTCATCACCCTGATTTCAACTACTCCATAAAGACAACCTACTATAACCCAAACATCTCTACAGGCTTTGCCTCTCTCAAATCATCACACCTGCCCAATGGAAACTAGCTATAGTCAGACCAATACACTGAAAAATTATATTCAAATTTTTAATAGAGTATATCAAAAATACTGCATCCTAGCTCCACACCAAAATGAATTCTGGATAGGACATAGCACAAGGACAACTACTTATAACCTAACAGATGAGATACTATAAAAGAGGATCACAAATAGAGCTGTATTCATAAACCTCAGCATGGCTTTCAATCTTGTTGACCCTGAACTTCTTCTTCAATCTCTAATCTCCACTAAATTCAGCATTAACTCTCTTCTTTGGTTTAAAAGCTTTCTAGCCAGCAGGGAATTCAAAGTCCATATAGGTGGAGCTTCATTTAACCTACCTCCAATTTTCCATTCTATCACCCCTAATATTCTTGCTCTTCCTAAATAACTTACCTAGCAAACTTCACCCCCCCCCCCCCATAATTCTGTACATAGAAGACATGATCACCTTCAAGTCCAACATTTTTGATTTTAACATCAAAAAACTTCTGGAAAAAGAGAGCTCAATACCCTACTCCACTTGTCCTCATTGGACAGCATCATCCTAAATACCAAAGCCATAGCCTGATAAAAGCTCTCTACAGTCCCCCTAAAAATAGGCAGTTTTCCACAACAGAAAAATACCTCTTAGAAACTACTACAGTCTTTAAATAAATACTTAGGCATCTGGCTAAACTATTCTCTAAAATTGCCACTATCACCTCTTACCTACAAATTCTAAAATCAACTCCATTCTATTCAAGGCCCCAAAATAAAGACAAGTTTTAAATATTACTCCTACAAACTTAGAAAGTTATTAACGGGTTTCACGTTAACATAAATTTTCTGAAGTGTATAAAGTCTGAAATTCAGATGTCTAACATTCATTTTCTGACTTCAATGTTTAATGATTTGCCAATGGTTCACCAGAAAACCACAACTGTAATAAAAATAGACCAAAAATATGAAGGAAGGAAGAGTCTGGGCATTCTGTGAAAATCTGTACAGTTGAGGGGTATGATTATTAAATGTAAGGCACAGGATAAAGTCTAGCAGCAGCTAATAACCTGAAATATACTTCTCAGAAGTACAGGCAAGCACGGAAGGGCTGTGGTTGACTAAGTTTGTGGACGACTGCAAACTGGGTGCTACAATAGATTCTCCGGCCGACATGGAGATCCTCCAGAAGGGCCTAAATGAGACTGATGCGTGGTGTCAAAGCCATGGTCTCAAGCTAAATGCAAAAAAATGCGTAGTAATCCCCTTTGGAAAAAACAGAGTACCCGCAAACTACAACATAGGAGGTAATCCCCTGAAATCTGAAGAAGAAATAAGGGCTCTAGGGACCAAAGTAGATAGTCAGCTTTCCTTTGATAGCCTAGTATGAACCTATGAACCTATGGTTATCTGCCCAAGGGCATTTATAAGCCTAGCCCATAGTGATGTGGCTTTCGCCACCCCTTTAGTTTGAATAAAACTATGCCTATTATTTTGCTGTGCCTCTGTCAAGCAGTGACACTGAAGTAATCCTTTGGGTATATCTGCGATCTCCCATCCATTGGTCAAGATTCCTCTTGAACAAGGCCAGCGAGGTGCTCTGCCTCACATGTACCGGGATTTTGTTCCACAGCATAGGGAGTCTCTGGGTGATGAATCTGTCCCTCCAGCACGTTCTATTAATAACCGTGTCAAGGTTTAAGTCTCCCGCCCTTGTGGTTCTGAGGGATCTAGATTTTTTGAGGTGAAGCATATTCATCAAATCTGGGTTTGACATGGACTTTCAGGCACAGGTCACCTCTGAGCAAGCGGTATGAGACTGAATAGAGCTGGAGTTCTTTCAGTCGGGCAGCATAAGACATATTTTTGAGACCCTTTATCCTTTTGGTGAGGAACTTTTGGGGCCTTTCCAGCTGCTGCAGGTGTCGAGTCAGATACATTCCGAATGGGGCATTGTACTCAATCATAGGTCTAATGAGTGATGAGTACAGGGGGACGATGACCTCCCTTGATCTAGATGTGAATCCCTTCATGATCAGGTGGGCAATGTAGAAGGTTTTCCTGACTACTTTAGCAACATGAGTGTCAAACGAAAGGCTAGTGTCAACCTGGGTCCCCAGGTCCCTGATGACTTCTGTGCTCAGTGGATTGCCGCCTATATGGTAGCGAGGGGCAACCTTGTTTTTCCCGAAGGGTATGACTATGCATTTCTTGGTGTTTAATTTTTGGCCATAGCTCTGGCACCAGTTATCTGTTTCTGTGAGGCCCTTCTGAAGGATATCTGTGTCAGAAGTCTTTTCGACTATGGCGCCCAGTTTGCAGTCATCTGCAAACTTTGTCAGCCATAACCCTCCTGTGTTTGCTTGTACTTCAGAAAAGTAGATGCCGAACAAGACTGGACCCAGGACTGAGCCCTGTGGGACACCGCTTGTGACAGGCTTTGAGTCTGACATGGCTCCAGCAACTCTGACCCTGTGGGTTCTGTCACTTAGCCAGTTTGCAACCCATCTTGTGATGTATGGGTTTACATTCAAGCTGATGAGTTTTTCGATGATACCTGAGTGGGGTATTGTGTCGAAGGCCTTTGCCAGGTCGAGGTAGGCTGTATGGACTGCCTTTCCCTCATCAATGGCCTTGGTGACTGTTTCAAAAAAGTCAACCAAGTTTAAAAGGCATGATCTGCCTTTGACAAAGCCAAACTGGGTTGGATCCAAAGTCTGCAAGTTCCCTATGTCTTTATTTATGAGTTCCATTATGATCCTCTCCATGGCTTTG
The DNA here is from genome assembly GCF_019279795.1 of Protopterus annectens. Lineage (NCBI taxonomy): Eukaryota > Metazoa > Chordata > Ceratodontiformes > Protopteridae > Protopterus > Protopterus annectens. The sequence goes on from NC_056731.1 coordinate 477,226,214, forward strand.
CAGATAAGGCTTTTCAAGCTAATGGGACGGTAATTTCCAGGGTCGGTGGAGGCACCGCCCTTGTGAAGTGGGACCACAGTCGCCGTGTGCCACTCCTTGGGTACGTATCCTGAGGTGATGCTAAGATTAAACAGCTGTCCTAACTGCGGGTTTAATTCCTCATTGAGTTCGTGGAGCACACAGCCGGGGACACCATCCGGTCCCATGGATGCTGTGTTTTTTGCCTTGGAGAGAGCAGTTCTCACCTGGGCGTTGGAGATGTTTGGGGGGCTACAATCCTCTGGTATAGATATCTCTCCTTGTGGGGGGGGGAGTTTGCACTGAACCTGTCAGCCAGTATGTTGGCAATGTCTGTAGGTTCAGTAATTTTTACATCATTTTGAACTAATTCTGAGCATATCTGGGAGTTTCCTCCCAGGTTTCTAACATAGCTAAAGAAGGCCTTATGATTGTCTTTTGAGTCCTTAGCGACTTTTCTCTCAAAAATTTGCCTTGGATGATTTTATGAGAGATCTTAGTTTTTTACTTATAATGATCAAAGGTGTCTTACCTTTTAAGGATTTTGCTCTATCTTGTAGTAGCTTCCTCCTTTTGTTGTAGAGCTTGTTTATGGCTGGGGTCCACCAGACTGGACGCTTGCCTTTGGTACAAAGAGTCTTTGTTTTGTTTGGGATTGCCTGATCCATGCAGTCCTGTAGGTGCTGGTAGAAGGCATTTGTAAGTGATTCAGCGGCTTGAGTAATGGTTTCCGCAGGCTCGGGGACCTTAAAAGAGACCACACTAGTCTTTAGAAGTGTGAAGTCGGCTTTTGAGAAGTTCTTCACTGTGGTCTTTTTTATCTCAGGTGGGGGCGGGATGTGGACTTCCAGTGAGATTAGTTTATGATCTGATCTCACCAGTGAGGGGTATACTTGCGGTGTTGAACATTGTGACCCCATGTTCGTGATGATGAGATCTAGTATGTTTTCTCCTCTTGTGGGGATGGTGACTAGTTGTTCCATGGCATTTGAGTTTATGAACTCTAGGAACCTTTGGGCTAGAGTGTTGGGGCTTGAGTAGTGATCCCAGTCTATATTCGGGTAGTTGAAGTCACCTAGTATGATGGTGTTTGGAGATACATTTATCCCCTCCAGTGTTTTCAGGAAAGCTATGTGAGGTTCCTGAGTTTGAGAGGGTGGCCTGTAACATGCTACAAATTGCAGAGCAGTCTTGCCTATGGTTAATTGCACCTGGATGGTCTCCGATGCATCGTGTGTTGCCACCAACCTAGAGGTGTGGGTGTCCTTTATGAATATGGACACCCCCCTCCTTTTTTGGTGTTGTCCGGATTTTGGGGCCGGAACGCATGATATGAGGTGAAACCTGATAGTGCTGGGGTGCTCTCAGGAGCCTTGAACCAGGTTTCTGTCACAGCACAGACATCGATGTTCTCCATACTGAGAAGGGCCTCGAGTGCGTGCATCTTGAGATTGAGACTTCTGGCATTGAGCAGCATTACCCTTAGTTTTTTCCCTTTTTTGTGTTCTAGGGTGGTAGGTTTAGAATTTGAGCCTTGCCTAAAAAGGCACTATGGGGTGGCAAGAGCCTTTGCCAATGTCCGGAAGCCCAGGGTGACAGGTGCAAGCCGTCCCTTGCGAAGCAGCGTGGCTTGTCCAGCATGTCATCCCAGGCAGACAGACATTGGATCCCCTTTGAATGACACCAGAATTTAAGCCAATTATTAAAGCTGATCATCTTATCACTGTATTGTGGCATCATTCTAGGTGAAGGTAGGATACTGCTCAAGGTCAGGGTCATACCTGCTTGGGCTACATAATCAGAGAGCTCCTCAATGTCTCTTTTCATGTAGTCCAAGGAGGTATGTCTCAGGTCGTTCACACCAGCGTGGACAATGACTGAGTCGTACTTGTACCTGCTGTTGAGAGACCTGAGTGCTTGCGTTATGTGGCGGATTCTAGCGCCCGACAGGCAGCTTACTGTGACCTTCTCCTTACTCAATCTGGTGAGCGGGACGTCAGTGTGTCTGACTATGGAGTCACCAATGACGAGTGTGTCTGGCATTGTGTTTGGCCTTGAGGGCTGTGACTGTTTGGCACACTGACTATGTGGTCTATGTGTTGCATGTGTTGTGTCCTGAGGTGGCAGTTGTTTGGGTGTCTGCTTTGGTGGCCTCTGCTGTTTTGGTAGATTTTTGATCAGAGCCTCCGAGTATGTCTTTGTGTGTTTATGTGTATGATTTGAAGTTGTGATAGTACTATGTGAGACTGGGTTTGTGGTGTGTGTGGTTACCTTCTCCTCCTGTCTTGTCTTGCCAGTCCTATGTTGAGAGAGCTCAGCCTCCAGTTTGGCTATATAGTTGCATCTCTCGCATGTATTTGTGTTTTGTGGGAGAAGGAGAGGGTTGTCTGTATACATGAGACAATTGTAACATTGCCTCAATATTCCCAGATTCACCAGCTGAGCAGGAGAGGACACTAGCAACTGATCCCTCGACATGCTAGAAGGAATAGACAAAAACTTTAAAAAGACTCCGGGGGATGTGGGTGATCGAAAAGGGGTTTTAGGCTGGTGGGGTACTATGTATAATAAAAGTGCTATATCAAAGTAAAAAAATACTTTAGGAGCAAGTGCTAGGCTTTACAGACGGAGAATAGTCTACTTAAGAATCAAGTAGAGCTGAACTTTTTAGATATAGAATACGCTGGTTTGATCAGCAGTACAGTTCAAGGAAGGCTGTTTTAAGGGAAAATTTGAAGAGTGGACTTTAGGTAGCTCGAATAGTTTAACCTTGATTAACCGCCGCTGCTCATGTGCTCCTGTGGCAACTCCGCGCTAAAGCGTGCTTTATAGCAGGGGGCTGGAAAAGACAGGAAATTACCCAAAATGGCCAATAAACTACAAGTTACTGCCTTAAACCACTCCTCTGAGGACAAACAGGCAGCTCAGTACTCCCCACTCTCACTGGTGAGTAAAGAAACTTCCCCCTGACCAAACAAGGAAAATGGAGAAACACAGGAACCAAGACAAAGCCCAGGGATCAGCAAAATCTGATCACTGGAACAAACTATTAGGAAAGTATGGAAAACAAGAGTATTTTTTTTTTCAAGTTTTTTTTTCAGATAGGCAGAAAATACAATAAATGCTGTGTTTTTCGATTAATTGCTATCAAAAGCTAGTACACTTGAGTGTATTAGCCTGTTGTTTAACTTTTAAGCAAAACTTAAACAAGGAAGTGCAACAAACAATTCAAGCTATTAAAACAGTAAAAACAGGTAATAACTGAATAAAACAGGCAGAAATAGTCGTCGAGAGGCACAAAAAGTCGAAAATGCAGAAAAAAAATACTTAGAATCTGGAAAGTTTGTCTTTTCTGGTCTCTGCTGCTCTAGGAACTCTGCTGGATACCACGAGGAGCTGTGCTGAGTTCTCTACAGCCAGAAAAGCCCGCCAAAGCGTGCTTTATAGCAGGGGGCTGGAAAAGACAGGAAATGACCCAAAATGGCCAATAAACTACAAGTTACTGCCTTAAACCACTCCTCTGAGGACAAACAGGCAGCTCAGTACTCCCCACTCTCACTGGTGAGTAAAGAAACTTCCCCCTGACCAAACAAGGAAAGTGGGGAAACACAGGAACCAAGACAAAGCCCAGGGATCAGCAAAATCTGATCACTGGAACAAACTATTAGGAAAGTATGGAAAACAAGAGTATTTTTTTTTGTTTTTTTCAATTTTTTTTGCCTCCTTTTTGAACAATTAACTGGCAAGATTCTGTTCCAGGACTCTGCAAAAAGGCCCAGAAAACAGATACCCTTTCTTTTCTTTAGACAGGAATGTTCCTTCATGTTTTCCACCCTTTCAACGAATAGGTCCACAGGTGAATACTAGGCTAACTCCCCTGAAGGGCCATTTTAAGCCTAGCCAATAACCCTAGGTGAAAATGAAAACTTTATGCATTCTGCCTTTGAGGCAAAGATTTTAACCATTATGCCAGTACCCCAATATCTAGGGTACTTCTGAATATTCAGAAGGAATCCCCAGAGATTACCGCGGTGACTCACTCCTGGCCAAGGCAACTGTGGTTTTCCGTTCTTTCAGAAATCATCAAAGACAATTACCTCAAGCTTCCTCACAGACTGCATCTACTCACACAAGAACAAGGGTGTTTGATACACTCAGGTTAATTTTCAGTTGACTACCTGGGTGACAGGGTTTTAATTCCTTTTAGGCACCTGTTTACAGAGGACACACAGCACATAATAATGGAGACAAGAAAGCCTGCTACTAGAAAATCATACATTAGCAAATGGAAAAGGCTTTCTAGATGTGCCAACAACATAACCAGCACCCAACGTTTCTGCAAGCCACTATGTTATGGTGTTTCTTACTCCTCGGTCAAGGTTCACTTATCAACTATTTCAACACGTCTGGCCATGGATCCTCCTCTTTCAATGCAGAAAATGTTTTGAAAGGAGTATGGTATAAGAGGCGAAATAAATACTAGTACGCCCTCCTTCAGGATCTTAATTTTGTGTTAGAGATGCTAATACCTGCTCTGTTTGAACCAGCTAATCTGTCTGACTCGAGATTCTTAACACAAACACTTTTACTGATTGCTCTGACCTCTGCAATCTCTTACAGTGAGTCAACACTACCTCATTTTCCATAGGTCTAGAGTTTCTTTGAGAACTAATATTTCTTTTATGCCTAAAGTGGTATCAGTCTACTTTGAGTCTAATTATCCATCTCTCCATTTTCTTCAATGAACCTAAAAATGAGGGAGAAAGGACAATCCATACAGTGGATGTCACAGACAACTCGGGTACTATCTTGACAGAACTAAATCTTTCAGATCTTCAAATCAATTGTCTATTTCTTGTTAAGGTAAGAGGAAGGGACAACCTGTGTCAAAGCAGACGGTTTCCAAATGCTTGTCTAAGGCTACAACCTCTTGTTACACTCACCATAACAAATATATTCCAGACAGGGTCAAGACCCACTCTACCAAGGCTTTGGATTCATCGATGGCTTTTTGGAAAGGGTTGGATTCTAGAAATATTTTAGAAGCTGTTACTTGGTTTTCTATATATACGTTTACAAAGCACTATAAGATTGATTCCTTCTCTAAGTCAAGATCAAGCTTTGCTAGGACAATTTCCCAGGGGTTTCTGGACTCTTTTCCTTCCACCTCCCAAATTTAGTTAGATATGGTAATCTACCCACAATGCTAAAGCTACTGCGGCAGTGATCAATATGATGAATATAGTACAGTTGTGTAAGCTGAACTTACCATAAAAGTAGAAGTTAAAATGATCATTGCTGCAGTAGACACTCCCTCCCTCCATCCTCCTTGTTTTTTTCATGTGTTTTTCTATTCCAGGGAGTGGACATTTACTTTTTTGTTTCTCCTAGCATAATTCTTTCCAAGTCTAAGCCTCCCTCTATGCTGTCAGGAAATCTCTGAAGGGTCTTCATACCCAAATCTTTCAGTTAGCTCAGCTCGACCTGTTTGGCAGTTTGGGTGTGTGGAAGGTGCCCTGAAACGTTGGAAAATGGCAGACTGTTGTATCCTTGGCAGGATATAACCCATATAGCTAAAGCTACTGCTGTGGTGATCAGTTGAACAGCTAGTCCTATGGTAAGTTCAACTTACATAACTGTACTTTCAGAATACCCAAACTTTTTCATGGCTATGCAGTCTTGTTTTGATGAGCATGAGTGCATGCTTGCACCAAATGCTTGCTTAGGGCTGCCACCATCACGAGACAAAAATTGGGCAAAAGCTACACCCTACGATCTGCCCCTAGTGCCACAAATCTTGATAAGTAAATGTGTAAGAAACTTCTCTGTGTGAAAGATTTTCAGTCCATACATTTCTAGTTAATTATTGTATATTAATCAGATCAGGCACAAGTAGTAGGAGTAGCGAACTTAAACTCGTCTTAAGTCAAAACAAAAATATAATAGAAAATATATAATTGTACAGCATTACTAAGTATTCAAAAGTAATCCAAGCAAGGCAGGCAGTCTGTTTCCAGTTGAAAATCCTTTAAGTACACAGACAAGCGATCCAAGTAAAACAAAAATAGAGTAATAATTTCCTCACAAGCTTTCTAAATACACACACACACATTTTATATATATATATATATATATATATATATATATATATATATATATACACACACACACACACACATAAATATATATATATATATATATATATATATATATATATATATATACACACACACACACACACACACACACACATAAATACTTTTTATCAGGCACAGTAGTGGTTTATCGTACTGTAACACAAAGTGTTACTGGTACACATGTTAAATTCACATCCATTTCCCCCATCAGTGTGACATTCGAGCTGGTCCTGCCCTACTTAGCAGCTGTCATAATAATATATAACCCTTATGTACTTTAAATAAAATTTATAATTATGTGGTGCCTCTTATTTAACCATATTATTACGTAGATTATTAAGTCTGTGATTTTATCCAAGACAACATACTACATGGCTGGATCAACCTTAGTTCATTTGGCAATCAAAAAATATATATAAATATATACATATACATTTTGCAAGTAAAAATCAATTTCTATTTTCATAACCTATTGTTGACAAAGATCACTTTCGTCCTTCTAGACTTCTTCAGGTCTGTGTACAAGAACCCTAAAAACAATCTATAAAAATATATATAATTGCATAATTAGTTAGTATTGTTACTACACATCATTTTGAATAAAGTGGAAAAAATAATCAGAAAAGAATAAAAATAAGAAAAAATGTATGTATGTATGATGATGGAAACAAAATATACACTTAAATTTCAACTGATTTAAAATGGTATTTAAAAACAATTTGTAGATTAAAATCAAATAAAATACAATTAGTCGTGTAAACAATGTGGCAATTTTCTAAGTTCCAGTGCACTTTTAATTGAACAGTAGTAGTTTAGTCCAGGCTTCCTAAAAGAGTTCAGCTTCAATTGCCACATGAGCCAGCTGTCACACTGATGGGGGAAGGGATGTGAATTTAACATGTGTACCAATAACACTTTGTTTTACAGCACAATAAACCACTCCCATGCGTGATAAAAAGTACATATACATATACACACATATATATATATATACACACACACACACACACACACACACACACACACACACACACACACACATGGAAAGCTTGTGAGGAAATTATTACTCTATTTTTGTTTTACTTGGATTGCTTGTCTGTGTACATTAAATAAAGGATTTTCAAATGGAAACAGACTGCCTGCCTTGCTTGGATTACTTTTGAATACTTAGTAATGCTGTAAATTATATATTTTCTATTATTATTTTTTTGTTTTGTTTTGACTTAAGAAGTTCGCTACTTCTACTACTGTTGTCTGATCTGATTAATATACAGTGATTAACTAGAAATATATGGACTGAAAATCTTCCACACAGAGAAGTTTCTTACACTGTTTTGTTTTTGGGCCCACTACACTTTAGTGGGTTGTTTTGAGACTTAGGGGATACCACGGAGACTACTTGTTTTTTGATAAGTAAATGTGTCCTTCACTGTGTTACTGACTTTCATGCCCCAGTGAATGAAGTGTATAAACATTCTAAGCAAGTTAAAAGTTATTTTCATTTGATATATTTGCTGAAACTATTACACCAGAAAATCATTCAAAGGAGTTGATGGCATGAAAAATTATAAATACTTGGTTGTTTTCTATAATGTGCACCTTAAGTTTTCTTTAATCCATTTTGTTGATATCCACCATAAGAAACAGTATGCATACTTTTTACAGAAAACAAGTACAGCAAAAGAATGGACCAACTGTTTTGCTGTACTAAATTATAGCTCATTTTTAGGTCTGTATACTTTATTGAGATGAGACATGAAGATGACTAAAACTGTGATTTCACATTTCCAACATGGGGCCAGTAAAAAACAAAACATTTTAACTAGGAAATCCATTTAACAATATGCAGCTTGGGAAACTGCACTCCAGAAAGGGTTAGGAACTCAGAGAGACTTAGAAACTGATTACCAAACAGGTAGCATCGCTTAAGAAACAGTACATATCAAATACAAATTAAAAAAAACAGAGATTTACTGCAGGTGTCAGAAGATTATCATGCACAGTACAATTTAAATCGGTACTGTCTAACGGCATTTACGTCTCAAGGTTACAAAGCATATACAATAACTACTCAAGTCTAACATTTACTGCAGATGCGTGAAAACAGTACTGTTTTCATAGAAATACACCCCCTTAGCTTTCACCCAATCAGGGATACTTAAACATTAGTACTACTAGCTTGAGACATTGACAGAATAAGATATCGTGAATTAATATACATGTTCTGACATAAAAGAAGTTTAAAACTCTTAATTGTTGTCATTATTTTTCCCAAGTATAATTCAGCACATTTCTCCAAAAAATCACCAGTTTTAGGAAGAATTAATAGGAAGAAAGCTAAATATCGAGTCCAAATCAGGGACAGTTGAGAGGTATGCCGCCCCAACCCCCACCACCTCACAAAAAGGAAAAAGGGTTAAGTATGAATGAACATAGAGGGAGGAGTCTGGGATTACCCTCGAAAGAAAGCCACATGAAATGTGAACCACGTTACCAACACTAAATACAATCGCACATTTCCAGTTACTGCAAAGGACAACTGTGAAAATTACTTTAAATGTATTTCAGAAAGATCCCCACCACCACCACCATACCAAGACACACGATTGTGTTAAACACAAAGCAAAATGTAAACAAACTGCCCACAAGGCTGATGAAATGCTGTTTTCATATATCTTAATTTGTAAAACCCTTAACTCGACTTCAGACACCTATACACACTGCACGAGAACACCACCACAGCCAAAAGGAAATCCTAAAAACTGACAGCTGAATGTAGTATAAGAAAGCACTGTCCGGCTAGGCCTGCGAGAACAGTAACAACGTCCAGTTAAAACCTATCACCTGTCTGCTCTTCCCATACTCTAAATAAGATATTCGAGTGATGGTTACAACTATTAACATTTTTATTGCATTTATTTGCCTATTACCTTGTTTCTTGGACTGTACTGAAGAAATTGGATAGTATGACGTCAATCTCTCGCCCCGCCTACTGGTGGCAACAGACTAAAAAAGAAGTTCCTGATTTAACTCAAACACGGAAATATCCAAAGTCTTTACCACGTTGTTATTCTTAGTAATATAGGCAGAAGAACAAACTGGGCAGTATTCTTATATTCCACCTTTCTGACCTGGGAGTCGGACGGTCACATCACCCTCCCCCAAGAAGCTTCATTTGCACATACCTATGAATGATGAATATTCTGGAGGTTCTATGTTGATAAATCACGTTATGCCGGATTTTCCTTTTTCAATAACACCTAATTTGGTAGGTGTACCTTGGTAGCGAAAAAATATTTGTAATTGGTATATTTTACTTTAGTAAAGATCAGAGGAGGTGCACTCTCAACTGCGGTATCAACATGAGGAGAATCAAAACAATCTTTAGTAATGCACGTCACCACTGCATCCCTTCCATTTTCTGCCTCACCGGTGGGAGTTGTGTTTCAGAAAAATTTCATTGGCTTACGACATTCTTTGTGAATGAGAAAGGACGGTGAGGAATTCCCAGCACCACTGCCGCGCATATATTAAGGTGACTGCAACTGGCTCAGCGCTTTTTGGATTGTTTGACAGAAGAATGTGGCTTGATTAAGTGTTCAGATGAAGCTGCTGGAGCAGTTAAGGCATCTAACGTGATTTTAACCATCTTTCTGAAATTAATTCATTAAGATTTGTTTTAAGTGTCTCTAGCTTGTATATATTTTTCATTTAAATTCAAGACCGCAAGAGCATGCACCATCCTTACGGGTTACAAATAATCTCAATTCCTACCTCCAGAATTAAGGACAAATCCAGAAATAATCAGGAACACTTCTTAAAATGGTAGTACAATTAACCTGAGACAGTGACAGAATAAGATAATGTAAATTAATGTGCATTTTCGTAAGTAGAAGACGTGTATACTTTAATTGTAATTATTTCTCAAGTGCCATCCATCACTATGCTCCCAAATTTATTATCAACTTTCAGAGGGATTAGGAGCAACAGATCTACATTTTGAGCCAAAATCAGGAAGATTTCAGAGATACGTACGGATGTAACATGCACATGTAAACACGCGCCCATATTTTTATTTATTTGGAGTTGCACCAATCCAGTGGAAGTTTACCACCTGTCCCTTCACAAATTAACTACAGAAGTTTGTCACGCACTAGCCGGCCTTAGGCATAGGCCAACTAGGCGACCGCCTAGGGCGCCGCTGTAGCAGGGGCGCTTTTCCAGTATTTATTTAGTGTAGGTAGACCAAGATGGGGGCAGCTGGGTGGTGTGGGGGGCGCAGTAGAATCCTTTTGCCTAGGGCACCAGCTGACCTAAGGTCGCTGTGACGCACAGTACAATTAAACGATATGTACCTAATGGCACTGTCATCCCAAGGTTGTAAAGGGTACAACAGATAATTAATCACGTGTAACTTTGGGTAGTGGTATTATTAAATAAAAAATTTAAAAGTAAATGGCAAATATCCTTTTATTTATAGGGTTATAGGTAAGTACTAGGCCAGCTGCCCTTATGGGCCATTTTAAGCCTAACCAATATCCCCTTTTTCTGCCATTGGGCTAGAGATTGGTCTTACCTGTCCCATAATACATAATTATACATTACCCCAATGAGAAGAACTGGAATCATTCTAAGGACATGCATCTGGAGCGCACTGAAAATGGGCTCTGTCCCACTCAGACTTTCACAGTAAACAAATGTTAAATAAATTAATATAAAATAAATAATACCATAGACAATTTTGGAGATTCCCACACTTGAGATAAAACATTTAGGAGCTGCATGCCCATTTTTACTACAAGGGGCAGTCCCTGGGGTGAAGCTTAAATATGGACAGGGATGAACTTTGTTTAATGCGGATGGGTAGTCTGTTCCAGAGCAGCAGTATCCTGTGCAAGATTTACTTGTCCTTCCCTACTGATCTTTTGATGTTGCAGAAGAGGTTTAGATCTCTAGACCAAGTATTTCTGATGCCATTTAATTTGCTGATATACAGTAAATCCATCAGTATTTGATTGGAAGATGCATTGTATGCCAGGCACATCACCTCTTAGCAGGGAGTATAGTGAGAGGGCTTTGAGTCAGTCCATTTAGGACATGGTTAGCCTTGTATACTTTCAGTAAGGTATCTCAATTGTTGGATGCATCTAGAGAGATACAAACCGAAGGGGGCATTACATTCAGTGAATGGCCTAATGAGGGCTGAGTACAAGAGGACAACGACATCCCTAGATCTAGATACAATCCCTTTGTTTATAAGCTTTGCAGTATAGAAGGACTTTCTTACAACACATGCTGGTCAAAAGTTAGGTCACTGTCCACATAGGTTCTTAAATCCCAAACAACTGGGTCAACTCAGGGTTGTACTGTCAATGTGGTGGTACCTTTGTGTGGTAAATGTCTTCCCAAAAGATACAATAATGCAATTTTTGACATTTCGTTTCATTCCATGATTTTGGTATCAGTTATTTATTTGGGACAAACATTCCTGCAGGATGGCTAACTCATTTGGGGTTTCAATGGCTGCTCCTAGCTTGTAGTCACTTGCAAACATAGTCAGCCATAGCCCTTTGATATTGTCTTTTACTTCAGAAAAGTAGATGCCAAACAGGAGGGATCCCAGCACAGAAACCTGGGGAACTCCACGGGTGACCAGTCTCTTTGTGGAGGTAACTTCCTCTGTTTTGATTGCATGAGTCCTATTTGTGAGCCAGTTGGCAATCCACTGGATGACAGAGGGGTTTATTCCTCGTTTATTTAGCTTTACTACTATGTCTGAGTGGGGAATTGTATCAAAAGCTTTTGCCAGTTCAAGGTATATGGTGTGTACCATTTTGTCTTCATCCATTGTTTTGGAGACCATTTCAAAAAAATCCACCAGTTTGAGTAAGCATGACCTGCCCTTGACAAATCCAAATTGAGATGGGTCCAGTATCTGGGGGTTCCCTATGTCATCGTTGATTAGGTCTATGATAAGCCTTTCCATGCCTTTGCATATGAAACCAATCAGACTTATGGATCTGTAATTGCCATCATCTGTGGAAGGTCCTTCCTTATGCATGAGAATGACTGTAGCTATTATCCATTCACTTGGTACAACACATGTATGCAGGCTGAGCCTGAATAGTGTTGTTAGGGGTGTGGCTAGATCGTGCTTCATGCTATTTAAGATGCATTCAGTAATCTAGCCTTTGACCATCATGTGTCTACAGTGGAGAGGAAATCATTCTATGTTGCGCAACCTATAAACAAAGGTATGGCATCTAAGTCCAAGGAACTCATTGTTCCACTGTATTTCACATTCATCAGACCTATCATTGAGTACAGTGTCCCCTTTGGTATATACCAGGCATATCCAACAATTTGAATGTCCACGGTGGCTCCTCACTAAAAGAATACAGGGCTTAAATAAAATGTCCTATGCAGACCACCTCAAAGTCCTATCACTATATTCTGTCTCCTACAGACGTTTGAGGGGAGATCTATGCTGACATACAGGGCATTGTCAGACCCCACTCTAATGTACCTCCTGCAAAGCCACAAAACAAACTGCACCAGAATTACCCATTCTAAAGACTTAAACCTTGCCTGTGATATAAATAGGACCTGCTGGACAGAGAGGTATGTATCCCAGAGACTACCCCATGTGTAAGCTGTAGTAGCTGAGTCATAGCATTTATAAGTGTTTGCTGTACCTGTTTCTGCCTGTTTTGTGAAAAAAAAGAAAAAAATATATCTCTTGTTTTTCCTGCTTTACTAGTTTAGTCCAGTTTCAGAGTTGCTGATTCCTGGGCTTTGGTTGTAGTTCCTGTGTACTGTTTCCTTGCCTTATTTGGGGGAAGGGAAGCTACCTTGCTTTCCTGCTTTACTAGTTTAGTCCAGTTTCAGAGTTGCTGATTCCTGGGCTTTGGTTGTAGTTCCTGTGTACTGTTTCCTTGCCTTATTTGGGGAAGGGAAGCTACCTTGCTTACCAGTGGGAGTGGGAAGCATTGAGCTGCCTTTTGTCCAGTTTTGTGAGGTTTCAGCCAGTAACTAGTAGTTTATTGGTCGTTTTGGGCCAGTTTCTAGCTTTTCCAGCCCCTGGTATAAAAGCAGCTAAGCGTTAAGCTGATTTAGCGATTTAGCGGAGCTGCCACTGTTGCACACTAGGGCAGTGCCGGTTAAGCAGGTTTAAACTATTCGGGCTACCTAAAGTCCACTCTTCAAATTTTCCCTTAAAACTACCTTCCTCGAACTATACTACTGATCAAATCAGCGTATCCTATAACTAAAAGATCAACTCTACTTGACTCCAAGTAGACTATTCTCTATCTATTAAACCTAGCACTTGCTCCTACAGTACTTATTACCTTGATACGGCACTCTTGTCATAGATAGTACCCCAAAAGGCAACCCCCATTTCTCGGTCACCCACGTCCCCGGAATCTTTTTTAAAGTTTTCGTCTGCCCTTCTAGCATGTCGAGGATCAGTTGCTAGTGTCCTCTCCTGCTCAGCTGGTGAACCTGGGAATATTGAGGCAATGTTTCAATTGCCTCATGTACACTGAACAACCCTTTCCTCCTCCCACAAAACACAAATACATGCGAGAGATGCAACTATACGGCCAAACTGGAGGCTGAGCTCTCTCAACATAGGACTGGCAAGACCAGTCAGGAGGAGAAGGTTACCACACACACTATAGACCCAGTCTCACATAGTACCATTACAACCTCAAATCATACACATAAACACACAAAGACATACTCGGAGGCTCTGATCAAAAATCTACCAAAACAGCAGAGGCCACCAAAGCAGACACCCAAACAACCACCACCTCAGAACACAACAACCGCAACACATAGACCTCACAGTCAGAGTGTCAAACAGTCACAGCCCTTAAGGCCAAACACAATGCCAGACACACTAGTCATTGGTGACTCCATAGTCAGACACACTGATGTCCCGCTCACCAGACTGAGTAAGGAGAAGGTCACAGTAAGCTGCCTGTCGGGCGCTAGAATCCGCCACATAACGCAAGCACTCAGGTCTCTCAACAGCAGGTACAAATATGACTCAGTCATTGTCCACGCTGGTGTAAACGACCTGAGACGTACCTCCTTGGACTACATGAAAAGAGACATTGAGGAGCTCTCTGATTATGTAGCCCAGGCAGGTATGACCCTGACCTTGAGCAGTATCCTACCTTCACCAAGAATGATGCCACAATACAGAGATAAGATGATCAGCTTTAACAATTGGCTTAAACACTGGTGTCATTCAAAGGGGATCCAGTATCTGTCTACCTGGGATGACATGCTGGACAAGCCACGCTGCTCAAGGGACGGCTTGCACCTGTCACCCTGGGATTCAGGATATTGGCAAAGGCTCTTGCCACCCCATAGTGCCTTTTTAGGCAAGGCTCAAATTCTAAACCTACCACCCTAGAACACAAAAAGGAAAAAACTAAGGGTAATGCTGCTCAATGCCAGAAGTCTAAATCTCAAAATGCACGCACTCGAGGCCCTTCTCAGTATGGAGAACATCGATGTCTGTGCTGTGACAAACCTGGTTCAAGGCTCCTGAGAGCACCCCAGCTATCAGGTTTTACCTCATATCATGCGTTCGGCCCCAAAATCCGGACAATACCAAGAAAGGAGGGGTATCCATATTCATCAAGGACACCCACACCTCAAGACTGGTGGCAACGACGATGCAACGGAGACCATCCAGGTGCAATTAACCATAGGCAAGACTGCTCTGCAAATTGTAGCATGTTACAGGCCACCCTCACAAACTCAGGAAACTCACATGGCCTTCCTGAAAACACTAGAGAGGATAAATGTATCACCAAACACCATCATACTAGGTGACTTCAATTACCCTAATATAGACTGGGAACACTACTCAAGCCCAAACACCCTAGCCCAAAAGTTCCTGGAATTCATAAACTCAAATGCCATGGAACAACTAGTCACCATCCCCACAAGAGGAGATAACATACTTGATCTCATCATCACGAACATGGGAGCACAATGTTCAACACCGGAAGTATACCCCTCACTGGTGAGATCAGATCACAAACTAATCTCGCTGGAGGTCCTCATCCCACCCCCACCTGAAATAAAAAGACCACAGTAAAGAACTTCTCAAAAGCCGACTTCACACTTCTAAAGACTAGTGTGGTCTCCTTTCAGGCCCCGAGCGTGGAAAACAATACTCAAGCCGCTGAATCACTTACAAACGCCTTCTACCAGCACCTGCAGGACTGCATGGATAAGGCAATCCCAAGCAAAACAAAGACTCTTTGTACCAAAGGCAAGCGTCCAGTCTGGTGGACCCCAGCCATAAACATACTCTACAACAAAAGGAGGAAGCTACTACAAGATAGAGCAAAATCCTTAAAAGGTAAGACACCCTTGATCACTATAAGTAAAAACTAAGAGCTCTCATAAAATCATCCAAAGCAAATTTCGAGAGAAAAATAGCTAAAGACTCAAAAGACAATCATAAGGCCTTCTTTAGCTATGTTAGAAACCTAGGAGGAAACTCCCAGATATGCTCAGAACTAGTTCAAAATGATGTGAAGATTACTGATCCTACAGACATTGCCAACATACTGGCTGACAGGTTCAGTGCAAACTTCTCCCCTCCCCAAAAGGAGAGATATCTATACCAAATGAGTGCAGCCCCCCAAACATCTACAGCGCCCGAGTGAGAACTGCTCTCTCCAAAGCAAAATGCACAGCATCCATGGGACCCGATGGTGTCCCCGGCTGTGTGCTCCATGAACTCAATGAGGAATTAAACCCACAGCTAGGACAGCTGTTTAATCAAAGTCTTACCTCTGGATACGTGCCCAGGAGTGGCGCACTGCAACTGTGGTCCCACTTCACAAAGGCGGTGCCTCCACAGACCCTGGAAATTACCGGCCCATTAGCTTGACAAGCCTTATCTGCAAAGCCATGGAGAGGATCATAATGGACCTCATAAATAAAGACATAGGGAATTTGCAGACTTTGGATCCAACCCAGTTTGGCTTTGTCAAAGGCAGATCATGCCTTTTAAACTTGGTTGACTTTTGAAACAGTCACCAAAGCCATTGATGAGGAAAGGCAGTCCATACAGCCTACCTCAATCTGGCTAAGGCCTTGATACAATACCCCACTCGGGTATCATTGAAAAACTCATCAGCTTAAATGTTAACCCATACATCACAAGATGGGTTGCAAACTGGCTGAGTGACAGAACCCACAGGGTCAGAGTTGCTGGCGCCATGTCAGACTCAAAGCCTGTCACAAGTGGTGTCCCACAGGGCTCAGTCCTGGGCCCACTCTTGTTTGGCATCTACTTTTCCAGTACAAGCAAACACAGGAGGGTTATGGCTGACAAAGTTTGCAGATGACTGCAAACTGGGCCATAGTAGAAAACACATCTGACACAGATATCCTTCAGAAGGGTCTCACAGAAGCGGATAACTGGTGCCAGAGCCACGGCCTAAAGTTAAATGCCAAAAATGCATAGTCATACCCTTTGGGAAAAACAAGGTTACCCCTAGCTACCAAATAGGTGGCAATCCACTGAGCACAGAAGAAGTTATCAGGGACCTGGGGACCCAGGTTGATAGTAGTCTGTCATTCGACACCCATGTAGCTAAAGTAGTTAGGAAGTCCTTCTACATTGCCCACCTTATCATGAAGGGATTCTCATCTAGATCAAGGGAGGTCATAGTCTCCCTTTACTCATCACTCATCAGACCAATGATTGAGTACAATGCCCCATTCGAATGTATCTGACCCGACACTTGCAGCAGCTGGAGAGGCCACAAAAGTTCCTCACCAAAAGGATAAAGGGTCTCAAAATCTGTCCTATGCTGCCCGACTGAAAGAACTCCAGCTCTATTCAGTCACCGCTTGCTCAGAGGTGACCTTTGCCTAACATACAAGGCCATGTCAAACCCAGATTTGATGAATATGCTTCACCTCAAAAATCTAGATCCATCAGAGCCACAAGGCGGGAGACTTAAACCTCGACACGGCTATTAATAGGACGTGCTGGAGAGATAGATTCATCACCCAAAGACTCCCTATGCTGTGGAACAAAATCCCGGTACATGTGAGGCAGAGCACCTCGCTGGCCTTGTTCAAGAGAAATCTTGACCAATGGATGGGAGATCGCAGATATACCCCAGGAATTACCTCAGTGTCACTGCTCGACAGAGGCACAGCAAAATAATGGGTATAGTTCCCCATACTAAAGGGGTGGCGTAAGCCACAAAACAATGGGCTAGGCTTATAAATGCCCTCGGGCAGATAGCCTAGTATGAACCTATGAACCTATGAACCTATCTATGGAACAGGCGCCCCATCCATGTGAAGCAGAGTTCCTCCCTAACTCAATTCAAGTGCAACTTGGACTATTGGATGGGAAACTGGAAATTCATCCCTGGTTTGGCACCTATGTCTCTAAAGGACACAGGTAACTTGTAAATGGTTAGTCTCCCAGGCTCATGCTTACACTTATCAAGGGTATCAGAACTTGTTAGAGATTTCGGATGCATGGCAAGGCTTAAAAAGGCCCTTGTGGTCATTAGCCTAGTAAACATTTATGAACCTACAGTGGATATAAAAAGTTTACACATCCCTGTTAAAATGCCATGCTTTTGTGATATATAAAAATGAGACCACAATAAATCATTTCAAAACTTTTCTCACCTTTAATGTGATCTATAATCTGTATAATTCAATCGAAAAAAAAAAAACAAATCTGTTAGGGGAAAAATATAAAAAAATAAAAAACATACAATACGCTGGTTGCATAAGTGTTCATGCCCTTAAACTAATACTTTGTTGTGTGTGCACATCCTTAGACTAATACTTTGTTGAAGCACCTTTTGATTTAATTACAGCATTCAGTCTTCTTGGATAGGAGTCTATCAGCATGGCACATCTTGACTTGGCAGTATTTGCCCAGTCTTCCTTCCAGAAGGACTCCAAATCAGTCAGATTGTGAGGGCATCTCTTGTGCATAGCCATTTTCAGGTCACCCCTCAGATTTTCTATTGGGTTTAGGTCTGGCCTCTGGCTGGGCCATTCCAAAACTTTAATTTTCTTCTGGTAAAGCCATTCTTTTGTTGATATGGATGTATGCTTGGGGTCATTGTTGTGTTGGAAGGTGAAATTCCTCTTCATCTTCAGCTTTCTAGCAGATGCCTGAAGGTTTTGGGCCAAAAGTGACGGGTATTTGGAATTGTTCATAATTCCCTCCACCTTGACTAAAGCCCCAGTTCTAACTGAAGAAAAGCAACCCCAAAGCATGATACTGCCACCCCAGTTCTTCACCATGGGGATGGTGTTCTTTTAGTGATGCAAAGTGTTGTTTTTGCACCAAATGTACCTTTTGGAATTGTTGTCAAAAAGTTCAACCTTAGTGTCATCAGACCATAATACATTTTCCCACATGCTTTTGGGAGACTTGATGCATTGTTTTGCAAATTTTAGCCAGGCCTGGATGTTTTTCTGTGTAAGAAAAGGCTTCCGGCTTGCAACCCTACCCATAGTCCAGACATATGGAGAATGCGGGAGATTGTTGTCACATGTAGTACGCAACCAGTATTTGCCAGAAATTCCTGCAGCTCCTTCAGTGTTGCTCTAGGTCTCTTGGCAGCCTCCTTGACCTGTTTTCATCTTGTCTTTTCAACAGTTTTGGAGGGACAT